>NC_090801.1:17340553-17640553 GCF_036512215.1 Solanum lycopersicum | reverse complement strand
GTCAAATGGAGAACAATTAAAATAGTTAACAATAGTGTTTTAGTTCCGCGTATCGATAAAAAAGAATCTTTACACAATCAAATTATCAAAGAAATTATTTTATAATTAAGAGAGTACATCTCTATGATAAACATTAAACTAAAATAAATGATAAAAAAATCAAAATTGACATAGTATCATTCAAGTGATCAAAATAAAGATCAAAATTTACATACATCTAAGCAAGAAAATATTCATATCAAATAAATATGAAGTATAAGAACCTAGTTTTCAAATGAACAAATTCAAACTTGAAAATGATGTTATTTATTTGTGAAGAACGAGGGACAAATAAAATGATCAAGAAATATCTTTTTCTTCTTCTTCTATGTAAATTGTAATTGGATCTATGTATATTCAGTAAAGGGTATAATATTATACTTTGAAAATAATAATTTTGAACATGAAAACGTGAATGATTGCTCTTTGTTACTCTTTCGATAGAGCAGAAGGAGGATCCTCAAATGCAATAGGATCCAATGAATATGAAAAAATTAAAAAGAAATCATTTGAGGTGAAAATCAGATGTAGTTTTCTGTGGAGTGAAAATAAAGGTGACTTACCTATCCACTTTTTGTCACCTTTTTCAATATCATCCAATAAAAAAAAGCAAATCCTATCTTATGTAAATGTTACCATAGTACGATTAACCTCTGAATACGAAATCACCAGTTCGAAATGTTCTTCTTTTGAATTTATATTGCATTGAAATAAACAATAAAGTATTTCGAATAAACATTTGTGACATAAATATTGAAAAAGCTTTTTGCGTTTGTTTTCAAGTGTCGATTACATAAATAAATTATTTCCTTAAAATTTTGTCATCTTTAATTATATTTCACACTCATTCATGTTCAAATTAGGCTGATGAGTGACATGTTTTATGTTTTTAGCTAATATATTGTTGGAAAATAGCATACACAGCGGAAGCAATCCTGAATCATATATCTTGCATGAATATAAATAACAATCACAAATAGTCATCACATACAAAGTATGTTAAAAATTAATTGAGGATTACCTCTTGAAGCGTGTGCAGATATCTTGAAGTAAATCCAACTCCAGCTCTATAGTCTTCTACAGTGATCCCAATCAACAATTGAACTCTCTTAATACTTGAGTGGGCAAATATTGTATAGAATACTCTATCCAATCTAGGTTAGAAGAATCCCTATTTATAGAGATGTCTTCCTAGTCCAAAGAGTAGAAGAAAGCAAATCCTTTTTTTTCAAGAAAACTTGAAACACACGTTTCTTCCTTAAAAAAAAGACACGCTACTTTTCCATCTTCTACTAGAAAATAGGATTCTGAGTTCTAGTTAAATTGAACACTGGAGGGACCACAAAATTTAATACTGAGACTTCCTATTATGGAAATAATTCTAAATAATTAATTTGAATTATTCTTACCATAATAAATTACAAATCATTCCACTAAAAATTCGTAATTGAACTCCTCTATTTATTTCGAAATTCTCCACTAAATACTTATTTAATTCCCCATGTTAAGATTACCGATACAAATAAATAAATTAAATTACTGACGAATTTAATTCAATGATTAACTTAAAAGCTTCTCATAAAAGGTGTATCATCAATCTCTATACTGAGACATGGATTCCATCAACTAACTAATTATTTCACCAATATATATTATTATCATCCAATCTACCAGGCATATTGACCCATCTCAGAATCTCACCTTTTAATAAATCAAAATGATCATAATATATACAGATCATAATCGTTATATCAAGATTAAGAATATAAGTACATTTAATAGTTTAGAGAATATGTTTTTATCAGTCTGTCTAAAACAACTATCTCTGCTTGGTCCTGTTCAATACATACCAAATGCACTAGCACGATAAGTTAGAACTATGTCATTCTCATGATCAAGATAAATTACATTTAATCTCGTGCTACAATCTTTTTGATGATTTTGTCCAAATTTTCATCTATGATTGTGAACTATAAATTTTAACTTATAAGAACTGATGATTTAATCTTCTGTGTATAATCTTAAACTCTATTCACCAAATCATCTGCTATATAAGTTAAGGACACATATATGACAATTGATCGATTTAATGTAACACTTTATTGAATTGAATAAATAAACTAACAATTTTTCAATATTAATACTATATCAAAACGCATGGTTAATAGTATATCCTAAAAATCTCCCACTTAGACTCATAACCATGCACCTACAACTCTAACACCCATTCCTTCAACATGACTATCAAAAGACTTTTGCGATAAAGCTTTTGTGAAAGGGTCTGCAAGGTTGTTCTCTGATGCAATCTTCGCCACCATCACATCCCCTCTCTGTACTATGTATTGAATCAAATGGTATTTTTGCTCAATGTGTTTTGCCTTCTTATGACTTCGTGGTTCCTTTGAATTTGCAACTGCTCCACTATTATCACAAAGCATTGTAATTGGCATTTCTATTGCAGGAACAACTGCCAAGTCTTTCAGAAAGTTTCTGAGCCACACTGCCGCCTTAGCTGCTTCAGAAGCTGCTACATATTCGGCTTCCATGGTAGAATCAGCAACACAGGTTTGCTTGATGCTTCTCCAAACAATGGCTCCACCTCCCAAAGTAAACACATTTCCTGAGGTCGACTTTCTAGAGTCCATATCAGACTGGAAATTTGAGTCTCTGTATCCTATGGGCACCAACTTATCTGAATGATAGACTAGCATGTAAATCCCTAGTCCTTTTCAGGTACTTGATTATATGCTTAACTGCTGTCCAATGTTCTCGTCCAGGATTAGACTGATATCTGCTAACCATGCCTACGGCAAAACAAATGTCAGGTCTAGTGCATAAATGGCATACGTGAGACTTCCTACCGCTGATGCATAAGGAATTGTCTTCATGCTTTCTGTTTTCTCGTCTGTCTTAGGACATTGATCCTTAGATAAAGAAATTCCATGTCTAAAAGGAAGAAAACCTTTCTTAGAATCGTGCATGCTAAACCTGGTAAGAATTGTATCAATATAAAGAGCTTGAGATAAACCTAACATCCTTTTCTTGCGATCACGTAGAACCTTGATCCCAAGGATGTGAGCAGCTTCTCCCAAATCCTTCATATCAATGTTTGTGGACAACCATTTCTTAACTGAATTCATCAAGCCCACATTATTTCCTATGAGCAAGATATCATCTACATATAATACCAAAAACACCACTTTATCCCCATTCCACTTTTTGTACACACAAGACTCATCAAGACATTGCTCAAAACCAAAAGACTTGACTGCAGTGTCGAAGCAAGTGTTCCATGCCCTAGAAGCTTGCTTGAATCCATAAATGGATCTTTTAAGCTTGCACAACATGTGTTCTTTTCCTTTTTCTATGAAACCATCTGTCTGTCGCATAAATATGCTTTCATCAAGACTTCCATTAAGGAAAGCTGTCTTGACATCCATTTTCCAAATTTCATAATCATAATGAGCAGCAATGGATAAGAGAATTCTAATAGAATTAAGCATGACTACTGGCGAAAAAGTTTCCTCATAGTCGATGCCTTCTTTCTGAGTAAACCCTTTTGCAACAAGTCTAGCTTTGTAAGTTTGCACTTGTCCATCCACTCCTCTCTTTTTCTTATATATCCACTAGCATCCAATTGGTTTGACTCCATCTATAGGTGGTTCTACAAGATCCTAGACTTTGTTAGAGTACATAGACTCCATTTCTGATTTCATAGCAACAATCCATTTTTCTACATCTTTATCTTGTAGTGCTTCGTCGTAATTCACAGGTGCAGTATTCGACTCTTCAGGGATTCTGTCAAAGGACTCTCCCAAGAGTGAATACCGAAGTGGTTTTCTTATCACTCTCCCACTACGATGAGACACTATAGTTGCAGGGGCAGCTTCAGAGAGATTTGCATTATTATGATCTTGTGGTGGAACCACATCATTTTTAGGATCTTTAGTTTCCATGTTATCTTCAGTATCTTGCGGTGTAGAGATATCAACAACTTCTTCCTCTAATACAATCTGCTCACTATTACTCCCACTACCTTGATGCAATAAATTTTCAAGATCTTGTACTTGCAGAATTTTATGTTTGTTAACATCTCTCCCACTATTATAATGCAATGGTATGCTAACTCTAACATGTGGGGTTTGAATTTGGTTTTCATTATTTTCAGTAGATTGATTTGTTTTCTCTTTGCTCAATTCCTGTAAAACTAGTTTACTTCTAGGAATATGGAATTGTTAAAAAATCCATTTCTAGAAACTTGGCATTGGTAGTCACAGTGACCTTCTTTTCTTTAGGATTATAAAACATACCACCTTTGGTTCCTTTAGGGTATCCAATAAAAACACATACTTCTGTTTTAGGTTCCAATTTTTCTGCCATCCCTTTTAATACATGTGCTGGACATCCCCTAACACGAATATGTCTCAAACGAGGTTTGTGCCCAGTCCACAGTTCAATGGGTGTCAAAGGAACAGATTTAGAAGGAACTAAGTTCAGAATCTAATTTGCAGTTTCGATGGCATATCCCCAAAACGAATGCGGCAAATCAGAGTAACTCATCATTGATCTAACCATTTCTAAAAGAGTTCTATTTCTTATTTCTGCTACACCACTTTTTTTGTAGCGTTCTAGGTGCAGACATTTGAGATGTAATTCCTTGTTCTGATAAGTAACTAATAAAATCATTAGAGAGGTATTCGCCACCACGATTAGATCGCAATGACTTGATATATATTCCATGTCGTTTCTCTGTTTCAGCCTTAAACTCTTTGAATTTCTCAAAGCATTCAGAATTACGGCGCAACAAATATATATATCCATATTTTGAGTAGTCATAAATGAAGGTCACGAAGTACTCATACCCACCTCTTGCTTAAATGTTCATTGGGCCACACAAATCAGAATGAATTAACTCTAGTTTATCATTGACTCTAATTCCTTTTGAGGGAAAAGGTCTCTTAGTCATTTTTCCTTCTAAACAAGATTCACATGATGGTAGTGCCTCCACTTTTTAATGAACCTAAAGGTCCATCTCGAACCAACCTTGAAATTCTATTTAGATTTATATGACATAGACGCAAGTGCCATAGATAAGTCTCATTACAATCAGAAGAACGTTTTCTTTTACTTGAAAGGTTAACATTATTAAATTCTACGATTTGTTGCAGTTCTGGAGAGACATTAATAATAAAAAGACCACCAATCAATGTACCAGCAGAGACAAGATGTTTGTTATAACTAATAACACAACCGTTATCAGAAAAACTAACATCATAACCATCTCTCAAAAACTTTAGAAACTGAAATCAAATTTCTTCTAACAGCAGGTGCATATAGAACGTCTTTTAAAATTAAAACTCTACCACTATCAAACAAAAAAGTAATATTTCCAAATGCTTAAACTGGACCTGCAGAGCCATCTGCTTGAAAAACGCTAACTTCACCTCTAATCAGCTTGCGCGTTTCTTAAAACCCTTGCATAGTAGTGCAGATATGATCAGTGGCTCCTGAATCTACACACCATGAAGTGGTAGAAACAGCCGCTAAAAATGTTTCAATGACAAGTGAAAGTGAGTTACCTGGTTTGTTTTTCTTCTTGGCTAAGAAATCTGGACAATGTGCCTTCCAATGACCTGACATCTTGCAATGAAAACACTTACCCTTAGACTTTTTCACTCCCCCAGTTGGAGGTGCAGTTGCCTTAGCTTTGTGAGCTTTTTTCTTCTTTTGTCCACCTTGCGGTTTAGAAGTAGAACCTTTCTCAACATTAAGTGCCATTGATGGTGCATGTTTTTTGACAATGGTCTCTGCCGCCTATAGCTCTTTCAACAATTGTGCCAAAGATAGACTCATCTTATTCATATTATAATTTAGGCAAAATTGTTGAAAACTATCAGGCAGAGACTGCAATATCATCTCAATTTGGGAGTCATTGTTGATTTCAGCCCCCAAAACCTCTAGTTCATTCAGAAGACCTATCATCTTCAGAACATGGTCTCTTACACGGGTGCCTTAAACCATCTTAGTGTTAATGAGAGTTCTCATGGCAGTCTGTTTAGCTGATCGACCCTGGTCTCAAAACATTTGTTTGAGATTCTCAGAATTTCAAAAGCAGACAACATAGCTTGATGTTGATGTTGCAAAACATTTGACATTGAAGCCATAATGTAACATCGCGCCATCTCATCAGCTTTGCGCCATTTCTGATAAGCTAACTTATCCTCATCACTAGACTGATCATTTGGTTTCAATGGACATTCCTCATGAAGCACAAACTTATATTCTTCAGCAGTTAACACAATGTCAAGATTTCTCCTCCAGTCAACATAGTTAGAACCCTCTAGTTTGTTTTGACCCAAAATCGTACTAATTGGATTAAAAAGAGACATGTTGAATCTGAGATTGAAGTAATAGTTGCAATAGATCAATAACATAGTCATATAACATTGAATATTTACATTCAAACTCATGATATACATATACATTCATGCATCTTAAATAGCCAATCGTTGGGATTGGAGAACTATTCATACAATATACATATATAATGACCGATTATTCACTCCATAAACTTATACAGACCTAACTCAGTTTGGAGAGTCTACTGTTAGTTTAAGTCAAGTGAAAATCCACTATTTGCTTTGATCCAATCATATATTACTCAGTTTAGGAGAGTTAATACAAATTATCAAACTAGCAATTAAATATGTAATGACTTGTATTAAATTCATCAGATGGGGAGGAAGGTCTAAGCCAACACATAAATTTAATACTTCATTACTATTTAATCTTGGTGATAGAAAAATATATTCATCACCATTTATTTTCTTCCAAATTTTATACTAAAAAAATTTCCACAAGAAAATATGCGCACACCAAATCTCCAGTACATTCCTTGTGTCATCTCATACATATTCATTAATATATACCTCTTGAGAAGATAACATAGAATAATGTAAAATTTAGAATTAATCTTGGTTCACTAAGATTAAAAAAAATAAAATTATGACTTCCAATAACCTGAACAAGAAATATTACATCCATATTGTTTTAAAATCAATGATTTCTTTTACACCAAATCACGTGAGCTATTTTTTATTTTTTTTTCAGCCAACACTTCTCTTAATATACCAGCAACAACCAGCCGATTTAATGAGAGAAAAAATCTGATCTATCTCACAAAGATGACGCCACAAGAAAAGAAAAAAAACGACATGTGCATTCTACCATTAAATTTCTTTTCAAAATTCTTCATCATATAGTACGAAAATTTTGCATGATCTCGTGAAAATACTTATCAGAATTTAGTGATTAATTTTTTCATAAATAACTATATATTATTGTATGCATTAAACAAAAACAAACCAATTCAAGTTTCTATCTGTTTTGTCCTTTTCGTGATAAAACAAAATTCACAATCACAAATCATACATAAATTTCACATACACATATTTTTGGTTATCTATAAAGATGCAAGTATGGCTCTTGATGCCACTTGTTGGAAAATAGCATACACAGCGGAAGCATTCCAGAATCATATATCTTGCATAAATATAAATAACAATCACAAATAGTCATCACATACGAAGTATGCTGAAAATTAACTCAGGATTACCTCTTGAAGCGTGTGCAGATATCTTGAAGTAAATCCAACTCCAGCTCTATAGACTTCTACAGTGATCCCAATCAACAATTGAACTCTCTTAATACTTGAGTGGGCAAGTATTGTATATAATACTCTATCCAATCTAAGTTAGAAGAATCCCTATTTATAGAGATGTCTTCCTAGTCCAAAAAAGAGAAGAAAGCAAATCCTTTTTTTTCAAGAAAACTTGAAAACAAACGTTTCTCCCTTAAAAAAAAGACACGCTACTTTTCCATGCACTGGAGGGACCACAAAATTTATTACTGAGGCTTCCTATTATGGAAATAATTCTAAATAATTAATTTGAATTATTCTTACCATAATAAATTACAAATCATTCCACTAAAAATTCGTAATTGAACTCCTCTATTTATTTCAAAATTCACCACTAAACACTTATTTAATTCCCTATGTTAAGATTACCGATACTAATCAATAAATTAAATTACTACGAATTTAATTCAATGATTAACTTCTTTTATAGCAATACTTAACTTATTTCATGTGCCAGATTCATAAATCTACCGGCCGGGTTTACACATGAAAACTTACAAGCTTCTCATATACTGAGACAAGGATTCCATCAACTAACGAATTATTTCACCAATATATATTATTATCATCCAATCTACCAGGCATATTGACCCATCTCAGAATCTCACCTTTTAATAAATCAAAATGATAAATAATATATACAGATCATAATTGTTATATCAAGATTAAGAATATAAGTACATTTAATAGTTTAGAGACTATGTTTTTATCAGTTAGTCTAAAACAACTATCTCTGCTTGGTCCCGTTCAATACATACCAAATGCACTAGCACTAGAAGTTAGAACTATGTCATTCTCATAATCAAGATAAATTACATTTAATCTCGTGCTACAATCTTTTGATGATTTTGTCCAAATTTTCATCTATGATTGTGAACTATAAATTTTAACTTATAAGAACTGATGATTTAATCTTCTGTGTATAAGCTTAAACTCTATACACCAAATCATCTACTATATAAGTTAAGGACACATATATGACAATTGATCTATTTAATGTAACACTTTATTGAATTGAATAAATAAATGAACAATTGTTATACTATATCAAAATACTATATCAAAACGCATGGTTATAGTATATCCTAACATAAATATGATGATATCTTGAGAAAATGCCTTGACATTTTTTTAAAAATAGAAGAAATTTTTTATTTAGATTCCTAATTTGGGAAAAGCCATTATATGATTGTCTAATTTAAATTTATTGACAAGTGTAAAGATTGCTAATATATTTCATCTTATAACAGTTATGATATATTGTAGTAAGATAAATATAACTATTGTATTATATACTTTTAAGTAAAAAAATAATGTTTATATACTAAACCTTTGAAATCTTTTATCAAAATTCTAGAGTTGCCAATAACAGCAACTATGAAACTTTATATTATAAATAACTTTTGAAGTCTTCAATAGTTAAATTATATACAAAATAAGTATACTAAAATAAATTATGCACAATTAGAAATGAAGTTTCTCTAAGAGACAAAATATTTTTATACCATCATTTTAAGATATAATCGAGTTGACCTCATCTTTTGTAAAGTGAGTGTAGCGGGAGAAATATTGCACCTTTGATTGTATTCTCCTTCAAAGAGTTTGAAGCTAATTTATATTATATTGATTTAATTCTAAATTGAAATATAGATATTTAAAAAAATATATACAAAAAATAATACAAGGTGCCGGTTTTTTCTTAATTTCCTATTGATGAACAAGAAAGAATATGGAACAATTAGATTTTGGACTCGCCTTTGGCTACATGTTCTTTGGACCCTTCACCTGTCCGCCCATCACCAGCGGAAGCAAGATATCTCCCTATGTTGAAAAGTTGGGTGAAGAGTGCATTTCCATCACCTAATATTTCATCCAGCCACAGGTTCCCCTACGGCTTCCTCACTAAAAGGGGCTTTAACCTGAATTTACTAAACTCTTTCATTTATTTCTTAAGGTCTAGTGCTGCAATTATTTTTACATTAATACAGCCAAACCGGGCCTTTTAAACATTATTCAGATTTATGTTGGTGTATATACCACAAATTAAAATAAATTATCGTTAGCATAAAATGATAAAAACTAAATAAATAAATAAATAAATAAGTATTAGGTTGATGGGTGAAATATTTCACTCTTTCTAAGGACATTCACGCCAACTGAGACAATCTTCACCGATCTAGTGATATAACTCTTGACATGTTCCTTCCAGAATACTATAGTCCAAAAACATCGTACAAACTCAAACAACCCCAGATTAAAGGAAGAGTCCAAAACACCATAAAAATACATATTCCTTCAACATATAGTTGCTCTATTTTTTATGGTAAATTAGTTGAAGACTAACAATATTTTTTGTCTCAACTTTTGTATGGTGAAAGAGAAAGTTGAGAAAAAGAAAAATATTCAAAGTCATTAACTAATTCACTATACATTAGAGAATAATTATGTGTTGATGGAAGATGTTCTTATTAGTCTACGAATTATATCCTACTTCTAACCCAAATTTACTTTTGATCCAAGTAAATCATAAAATCATTTAATAAAGAATAGATCTCATCCATACATCAGTTACTCGATAGACGTATAAGATTATGTCTTTAACATCTATAAATTGATTTCTACCTCCACCCATTAGGGTTACCAAATGTTCTTTACGTGATTCCCATCGCTAACGGATGTGGATGGGAATAATGTAGAGAGTATGTGGTAACCCTAATGGATGGAGAGAGAACCAATTTATAGATGTATAAACTTAATCTGGTACGTCCATCAAGTAACTGATGTATAGACGAGATATATTATTCATTACATAAAATTTATGATTTTACTTGTGTGACAAGTAAACTGTAACACCCGAGACTTCGCAAAAGCTAGAGAAAAAATATCAGCAAGTCATTTTTTAGTTTTTAGTCAACTTCAATTAGCCATATCATTTAAAACGTAAATAATTAGGTGGCCCATGATATATCAAATTCAAGGTCTTTGAGTCCTCTTTTCAACACCAACAAGTTTCTAAATTTCAAGCTATAAGTAAAAAACAATGGTCGTTTGAGTGAAGCCTCTCCATATAAGGCATTTTATTTGTTTTAGGAAACGGTGTTTTTGTCTATTGCTTTTTTCGATTATCTTAACAAGTTTTTCCTGTCTCAATTAAGGGTCTAATAAGATTCTAAAACACCTATAAACGTTCCTAAACACTTGGGAATTTAGAGAAAAGTTTCAGGTGGAGAAAAATGTCTAAGTTAAGGCATTCTTCAAGATTTATGGATTTTGGCCAAGAACATTTTTCTTTTTAGGTATACAAGGCTTCTCATAGTGTTGGAATTTTTCTTTTTCACGCCATAAATCTAATTCATCCATGAAATCATTATATTAAAATATTCTTGTGTAGTTCCTGATTTGAGTTTCATTCTTTAATGATGGAGGTTTTGAGTTTCTTGGGTTGAGGATCTTGTTTATGAGTTGTGATTCTCGAAAGGAATTGTATGCAATTCTTCATGTATTCGTGTTTGGTTTGAGAATTTAGAAGATCTTTGGAGAAATTTCCCATTTGTAAAGAAATTTGAATCCTAATTTATATCAAAAACATTTGTCAAATTCACTGGGGAGTGGGTGAGGTGCCACACCAGCAGTGTGCCCGAAACAAGTCTTAGTACTTTGGGGCCTGAGGTACCGCACCAGCAATGCGTCCGAACCATCCCCAATATGTTGGGCCTGGCCGTGCGCCCGTTGTACACCTGAAGTTTGTTGGGCTTGTTTTTCCTTGTTTCATCTGACGTGCTTCCCTTTAAGTTGTTGCTACATTTTACCTTGATATATTTACTACAAAAGTCTCCATTAATTCTTGAGTGATCCTACATGTCCCAATCAGATGCCTTAATTTACAAAAAAAAAAAAAACTAAAGTGTGTTTAAAAGGAAAATTTAATAGCTTCTTTTGAGTCATTTTAAGACTTCTTTTGTAATCTATAATGGTTTTGAATTAAATCACGTGAAAATGATCATATCAATTAGAAGTGTTGCATTCATGATTGAAAAAGAGTATAAGCAAACTAAGTATACCCAATCATAACACATTTACATTGAAAAAGCTCGAAAGGGTAATTTCTAAATGAGATCATAACTTCAAAGATATTTTAGAGTATAACTCCTAAGAGGGTCTTTTGAGTGATTACTTCTAATTGAGAAAGAGATATGTTTTATACATTTGAGAATGTCTTAGGATATTATTGAGAGTAGTATTGAGCACCGATATAGGATGAGTTTACACAACTCACAGTCTATACCACCCAGAATTTTTTTTAACTAAGGCTCTAACCATCTTTCGTTATGAGTAGGATATCTAGAGCATTTTTTAAGATTTTCTTTAGTGTTAAGATCACTAGATGTGTCACCTTGAACTCCAAGAATAACAAAAGATAATTCATTAAATTCATTTGGAAGTTCTTTTATTTTTTGGGTCAACTTCAAATGACCATAACTTTTAGTACAAGATGATTTTACTCATTAGCTATATTTAGAGTTCTTTGAATTATCTTTCAAACAAAACCAAGTTTGCTTAGTTTAGAGTTAAGATGAGAGAGATATTCCCTTTTAAAAGGTCTTTGTATTTTCTTTCAGACGCCACAATGTTTGCTAAGTTTAGAGTTCGGTGAGTGAGATATGCCCTTTTTAAGTAAGGTTGGACAATGAAGGAAATTTACCAAAAATTAGTGCAGGGTACTTTATTCTTTTTCTTATCCAATAAAATTTATGTCATTTTTAGTAAGGTTTCAAGGTTCTAAACTGATTAAGTTCAGTTTTATAATTCTAATATACACCTTGGTTTTTAGTTGAGAGTTCAAGAAGAGAAAAGTATAGAAAAGAGGAAAAAAGAGGAAAGAATCAAAGTGTTCGTCAAGATTCTTGAGTTTCATTGCGGGTTTTTGCCAAAGGTTTGATCCCTAAGAGCTATGTAAGTTTCCATAGTTTTGGGTTTGTTAAGACACACGCCAATGATTATTTATATATTATAATTCGTCCATAAATATTAAAAGATTTAAGTTCTTGATGATTGTTCTTGAGGTTTTATTATGAATCTTTTTTGGTTGGGTTTTGATGAATTCTTTAGAGTGAGTGTTTTAAGGTTTTATTGAGTATATTATAGTGTAATATAGTTTATTAATCAAATCCAAGTGAGTGGGGAAGAAATCATTTGATTCTAGTCAAATGAAGGTAGAAACACAAATACAAAAATACAAAAGAATTGTCTTGGGGGAATGGTGGCACGACTGTAACGACCCTCAAAATGAAATAAGTCAAATAGAGCTTAGAATGTGTTTCATGAGCTAATAATGTATTAAATTAATGAATATTAGCATTAGAGATCGGTTTGAAGAGTATTGAAGTCAAGCGTCAAGGGACGACCAAGACGTTCGACTACTAGATGTCTGTGTTCTAGTATGTGTTCTAGAGTGCCTTTGCATGTTGTATGTGTTGTTTGGAGTCCAAATTGATAAAAGGGGAACTTAATACCTAGATGATAATTTTCAGGTTTTAAACGTCCAAGTAAAACCCCACCTAGAACCCAGGATGGGTCGTAGAAGAGGACCCCATCTCAAAGCCAGGATGCTACCAGACAGTGTTAAACGACGGCCACAAGGGATGGCCAATCGGTCAAGCAACGGCCCTTCGACCTTGGGCGTCGATTGAGACTGAAAGTCCTGCACAAAAATGGGTCTCTAACCCAAACGATGTACCCCAACAAAGGGGAATCGTTAGAACGACAGTTCATCATTTGGAGGGGCGTGGTTTGGTCTTTAAAGGTGTCTTCAATTCAGCCAAGCTTGGGGTGATTTGTTAAATTAACCCCATTATTTTAAAGTGAATGGATGGTTCTATCATTTTTTTAGGTATTTTAAGTACGTTTAAACACTAAGTTCTAAAATAAGACTTCACTTTTCATAATCAAAACCCCACTGCCAAGAAAAACTCTCTCAAAACTCCATTGAAGCTTGAACTCAAGGTAGAGCTAGGATTGAAGATTTTTTGTTATTTATTCACTAAATCTCGTGGTATTTCTTCGTACAAGGTATGGTATTTCATCATTGATTCTTCTCTCATTCAAGGAGTCAATCCAAAAGATTTTCAAAATAGGTTTCAAAATTCTAGATTCTTCTATTTCAAATTCAAAGTATGGGTTCTTGCATGAAAATGTTTTAATGAATGAAATATGATATTATTGATGTTATTTGATGATTTTAAGATAAAAAAGTCAATGAACCCATGCTCATGCAAATTCTCAACTTTTTAATTATGAATTGGGTTTGATTAACATAATTAGATTATGTTAGAACAATGCATACTTGCTGTTATATTGTGATTGTCTGCTGACACTAATGATATATTATGATGAAATATTAGATAATTCAAAAAAGTTGGTGAAAGCTTGGATGAAGGGTAAGTTGATTTATATAGCCTTATTCTTATTAAATTGATCTTAAGTGGTATGGTCCACTTATGATTGTGGTGTATACAGGATGTATATGATTATATACCTAAATTGTGATTGTGGCCTTGAAGGCATTGAATGTAAAATAAGATGTGGTTATGATGAATACCCATATGATACCTTGTGAAGTTGTGCATAAGTGTCTTGAAGAAGCATGATAATGTGTCAATTATGATAAATGTTGTGTGATCATGTTTAGAAGTCAATGTCATGAATAATGGTGATTATGTGGAAGGTTCTCTCACATTTACTCACACACATTATGAATGCATGATTGAAGTTAATGAATGTAAATTGGGGATTGTAGGGTAGACACTCTTCGTGAGTAGAGATGAAGTGTTTAGACCATCCCTAATATTGCTATAGAACTCTGGTAATAAATAAAAGGAGATTTTGGGGTGAACACTCTTCATTAGTTGAGATGAAGTGGTTAGTTGCAACCTCACGATTCAAAAAAAGCTTTCCAAAGATAGGTTGGAGGCTAGATGCCTTTTGTGAGTTAAAATGTGGTATTCAAAAAGTAACCTCTAGGGATAAGTACTATTCATTATTTGAGATGTGGTACTAAATAGATATCCTTTAGCCTATACTCAATGAATGAAATAAATGTTTAGCATTCCGTGGGGGAGTTATGCTTAGTACTGAGAGGATTCAAAGAAGGGATAGATATTCTTCATGTATAGAGATGTTGTATCCAATGTACCCCTTGAGATGAGTGCCCCTCTTTAGTTTAGAATGAGTTACTTAGAAGCAATCTCCTTATCCCTTAACTAAGTGCCCGCATAGGTAAAGGTGTTCGAGATCCATGTAAAGGCTAAAAATATGACCCTACCTTAGGCAGGTGGGGATCCCTCATCCTGTAGGGGTTAATACCAGAATTTCATGTCCTAGCTCTCATGGTCTATCATGGTTAAAGATAGCCCCCGCAAAAAAATAAATGTTATAAATTAATTTTTCTTAAGAGTGTACTACTTAGAGTAGGTGGTTGAATGGGATGCTATATATCCATTGCACAAGTAACCATTTGGAGTGAGTCTTGGTGTGTCCTTATATGAAAATGATTGCATGGGTCACTATATGATGTTGATGAAGTAAGTTTACTTTATGTCTAATGTTAAAGAAGCATGTTGAAATTATGCCTTGTATGATGAAAGTTATGGAGATGATGAATGTGATGTGCCTAGTGTAGGGTGATTCCTTAGAAGCACTAAGTGGAAGTAATAGTATGTGATGATACTTTCAAAGTGCACTAAGTGTAACTTTAGAATTGTCTTAGAGGATGGTCTTTATGAGAAGTTCCTAAATGTATGTATGTTTCTTCTAATTGTCTTCAGTAATGAATGATGACTTTTTGAGTTTGAATGAAAGATCACTTAGGTGTGTATTGAAGACGTTGTATGGGCGGTCTCTTCATGTCTTACCTCGGTGAGTCTTAAGATAACTTTGGATAGGAAGAGTCTACATAATAATGGGTTACTGTTAAATGTGACTATCTGTTGAGAAATATGGAAGTTTTACCTTGTAAGCAAAATGATGAATTGTATGATGTTTGTAACTTGATTCATGAAGGCTTTATCAAAATAGCATGAAAAGTATGTTTTTACAAAAATGACCTCTTTAGCATGTTTTTGCATAATTCCATACTTAGTACAATGTTTGTACTAACTCCATACTCTTCTATATTTCAAAGTATAAGTATAAGACAAGTGAAGGCTTATTAGAAGGCAAAGCTTGGGTAGTTGATTCTCTCAAGATTGGTATGTCCACATATGTTCGAGGACATAGACTATGTTGGTTTAAGTTTCTTTATATTAAACACTTTGTAAAAGACTTATTATGTTTACTTTCAATGTAAAGGGTCGTGACCCTAAGATATTAAGACGTGTCTAAGTTGGCTTGTGATGATGAGACTTATTTCTTGGTTTTTTATAAAGAGTTTGTTTTAGTTATGTTGTGAAAAGTTTTAATTCCTCACTAGTTTTCATGCTGATGTAATGAATGAGAGATAAGAGGCGTGTAAAAGATGTCTGTGAGGTCAAGTACGTCGTGTGTCGACTTAAGAGTACTCTAACTTCTAGGGTATACTCTCGGGTCGTTACAATGACACTCCACAGATGCACAGCAGGGTTGGTGTGGCACACCGGATGGTGTCTCAAAAGTTTGGGGCTGAGGCCCCACACCAGGAAAGCAACAGGGTCACCTGCCCCAAATCCTTTTGTAACAACCCTAAAAAGGGATAAGATAAGAAATGCTTAATGTGTCAAGAATGTTTATAATTAGACCAGAGTTCAAACGGATTGATGCGCGTAGAACCATACCTCGGAACCCTTGCTATAGCCAAGACAACTAAATTGGGGAATTATTTGAGCTTGGAAAGGTTGGTCCAACCATGTAGGGCTCTCGAATATGAAGATTGTTCGAATGAGTCTTTACCAGACTTAAAAAAAATCTTAGGTTTGAATTGTCTAGGGGTAAAATGATCTTTTTCCTGGCTAAGGATAATATTTTAATTACCCTAAATATGTAATTAATTATTTAATTAATAAGGTGGAGGGGTAATTTGGGGAGAGAGGGCCAAAATTGGGCTATTGAAGTGAAGTCTTTCTCCACTCGAGTTCGAACCTAGGTGGAAACAATGAATTAAAGTGAATTTTATTTAAGCTATTGAATTAATGTAATTAATTAATATTTATTATTCATTAGCTGATTTAAAATAAAATAATAATCAGATTTTGTTTTAAATAAATAAAACCTTATTGACTAAGTCCTAAAACTAGACTCCTAAGCCTCCTACAACTCTCACTCTCTCACGTTTATCTCTCCGCTCTCACGCTCAATCTCTCTTCTTCTTTCTCACGTATTCTCACTGCCAAAATAAGATTCAAGAGCAGAAAAACAAAGCAAGTTCTTCACACTTGAAGAACTCACACGAAATCACAAGAAAACAAATGTTAATCGCATGCTAGGCTAAGGGAGGTTGTCAGTCGAGTAGAGCTGACTTTAAGGAGGCTTGAACGTGATCTTGGGTGGAGTTTTTGGGAAGAAAGTTGAGGGTTTAACGTAAAAAAGTTATGGATTCTCTTCTATACTGGTCCCTTTCCCAAGAGATCCCTTAAGGTTCAGAATATTCATTTCAAAAACTAGGATTGTTCCCCGTTGCATGTCCCTGTCACTAGCTCACATTGAATTACAGGTTGGTTATGTTTGATGGTAGAAAACTAGGGATGGAACGTGTTTTCGTGAATATTATGTGTTTACATGTATGTTTGGAATTATGTGACTTATGTTGATGTTTCCGAAAATGTAACTACATGTGCATGTATGTGTTGTTGTGGCTATTGTTCATGGTTTTGGACTTGAAATGGCATGATAGTTCTTTATATTTCATGTACACATGTTGATGTAAATATAATGTTCACATGAGTTGAAATATGGATGATTTAACGAATAATGTCTTGGATAAACGAATACATGAAGACGCACCTAAAACGTTTTGAATGCACTACGAAATTCCCCTAAGAACTAAAGTGTAACTTGATGAAAGGATGCTGAAAAATTAAAAGAAAATTTATAGCTTCTAGTGATCAATTTCGGTAAGCAAAGAGGATTCATAATGTTGAAAAAAATGAATTAAAACAAGTGAAGTTACGGAGGATTAAACCTGTGACCTAACCATGTAAAAACCATGAAAATAAAGAAGTAAAAAAATGTGGTGAAGGTGATTCAAACCATGGTATTGGGTGGAAAATGTAACTTAAAAGAAAAAATAAGAAATGAGAGGAGGGGGATTCGGACCCACCACCTCTTAATCAGATTTAAGGAAGAGCAAAAGAAAAAAAATTTGAGGCGTGGGAATCGAACCCACGGCCTCTAGGCAGTGAAGGAGAGTAAAGAAAATGAAAGAAAAGAAATGTGAGGCATGGGAATCGAACCCACTACCTCCTAGGAAGATTTCAGGAAGAAAAAATAAAAGAAATTAAAGAGGGGTTGTGGGGGTTTGAACCCACAACCCTCGTCCAAAGGAGAGAAATTTAAAGGCAATGAAAATAAAAAGTGAATGAGGTTGTGGGGGTTCGATCCCACATCCTTTAGTTCCATTAAGCGAAAAATGAAGAGAGAAATTAAGGAAAAAATAAAATGAAGGCATTGGGGCTTGAACTTGGGTCCCCAAGCCGTATGGATCAAACCAAAATGAATAAAAAAATGTAAGTGTTGTTCAGGGGATTTGAAAACCGGGTTTCCTTGCACAAATTCTGTATTGATATATAACTCATACATGAATGAAATGCTCAAGAATAATGTTGCCTACTTAGATCGAAATTGAGATCTTGGCATACATACAAGATGCAGCATATATGAATCATTTAAACGAACTATGAATAAAGCCTCATGGCTTGTATGTATAGATCCATAAGTCTAACACACGTTTAAAAAAAATAAGTGAGCCTAAAATGTATGCAATTAAATGATGAAACCTAGAAGGGTTAAGTTAGAGTTTAAAACACACTAAATGGACCAGTGCATTGGAATATGATGAAACGAATATTATGTAATGAAATGATGAAATCCTAGAAGGGTTAAGTAAGAGTGTGGAACACATAAAAGGCCAAG
The DNA here is from genome assembly GCF_036512215.1 of Solanum lycopersicum. NCBI lineage: Eukaryota > Viridiplantae > Streptophyta > Magnoliopsida > Solanales > Solanaceae > Solanum > Solanum lycopersicum. The sequence continues at coordinate 17,621,715 of NC_090801.1, read as the reverse complement.
TGCATTGGCATATGATGAATTGAACATTCACGTAAAAAGGGGTGAGTAATTATGAAGAACAAATGTGCTAATGTTAATGAACATGGTGACAACATAATATGAGGCTAATGTAATAGATGAGAGCAATCTCAAATGAGCCTAAGCAAAAGTTACCAACACGTACTCACCTATGAGAGTGTAAAGTTAATGAAGAGACCAGTCTCTATGAACACTTTAATGAAAGTATTGAGATTAACACACTTAATACTAATTGTGAGATGAGAAATCATCTATTGAGCTATGATGTCCTCATACAAGAAGCCAGCTTCCATGAAGTATGAGTTGAATGTAGTGGAACTTTATACTGAGCACCGATACACTAGCTATGAGTGGTGATGCCTTCTTTCAGGAAGGGCGGAGGTTCACGTCACTCTCATTAGATGAGACTGTCTGGCATGTCGGGTATGGGTCTCCTTATAACTCCTAGTCTTTGAACCTATACTGCCAATATAGGGATCTGCGGGGTTCAATTCCCATTTACACTGGCATGTTTTGGGTCACATTGGCCGGTGATTCCACATCTTTTCGATGTGGGGTTTAATGACACTGGATTTCATGACGCTAACATGATCTATATCGGTTAAAGTTAAAGTTCCCAATGAATGAATGAGGCCAGCCTCAAATGATGCACATAATGAAACGAATGATACTAAAGGTGTTAGGATAGGTTTATCAAGAGGTGAGTTAGACTCAAGTAATGACAATAGGTCATTCTTGTTCATTGCACAACGAACCCGATGAAAGCCTGAAATTACATCCTAAGTATAGTTGGTGTTTACATTGTCCCATGAATGAAATAAAATGAAGTACGTATGAATGAACGAAGCAGACTCTGTGTTTGCTAAAGCAGGCTCCCTAGTTGAGGTCCCATATGTTGAGCCCTCATTTTGGGAAGTCTTAATGTCAAGTCCATGATTCCAAGGTCTCGCTCACTTCCCATAGCACATCTCCCCCTCCCCTGTCTCTTTCCCTATCGAAAAACCATCCCTACTTATTTTGTTCTACAAATGCTAGCCAAGTGGCACACTAGGACCATGGGTCATGAAAGAGGTTGACCCCTATCGTCCTTAACTATATATGGCTAAGGAACTCCTCGCTTTAGTCCGTTATTTTCCTTCTTTGAGCTCGGGTCGATAGTATCGTGGTAGTAATGCCCCAGAGCCCAGCTACCGACTCGAGGCGCCAATTAGAAAAGTATTAAAGGGAATTTGAACGTAATTCTAGAAGGGCCTTCTCGCAAAAAAAATGAGTCTTGGCAGTTCAAGTGAAAGTTTTTTAGACTAGTCCCACTAAGGAGGAGAGGAAACTTACTTTTGAGAGAGAAGCTTTTGCCTCAGTACTTACCTAACGAGAGAGAGCCGATGCAAAAGTAGTCCTTTACACAAGGAAAAGCCAGACAGACTGGCCTCTGCTAACTACGTTTATATAGACTGGAAGCTAGAGAGATACTAAGGTATAGTGTTGCTACTAGAGAAGGCTCTTTCATGCTAGGCGTCCAGACATACTATACCCGAGCCACATCCCCAACACACTTGCTATATCTACTAATGCTTCATCCTAACAAACTATACCTGATATGAAGTCGTTCAATCGAAATGAAAGACAAGAAAAAAGCAATAAAAGGATAGTGATCGCTTTGGGAACGTCATGGGGGAGGAAGATAAAAAGGTAACCTATGACATCAGGGAATTACGCTTTTTCTCTCACCTCAGCTTCGCGGATGGAAGGAGTGCGAGAGCTTAGCATGCACGCTCTATGCTTTTCGCCACCTTTCCCTCTAGTAAAAGATTAGCCCGTACCCTCTTTATGTGTCTAGGGATTCCTAGGGCATGAGTTAAGCATATAGTTGCTTGCTCTTTCTTTCGATTGAGCGTCGATACTTTTGGAGTCTCTCTCGGTAGGCATGCTAAACAACAGAGCCACTGCTCTTCGGGGTGATGAGGTGGACAATTCCATACTCCATCTTCAAAGGAGCATCTTTGCATGAATCAATACTAACTCCTCAGTCAGCTGACCTTCTATTTCGGAGATTAGAGCAGAAGAACTTCGTAACGGCGTAGAGGGCTTGAAAGCCACTTGACTCTAAGGAGAGGGGCTTCGCCTCTAATCCAAATGATTCCTCTTCTTCTTTAGATATTTCTAGTTAGGACTTGATCGAGGGATCAATTGACTCTGAGACATAAAGTAACAAAACCATAACCCCGTGCCCCCGCCTTAAAGCATCCTAACACATCACCCTTATCTCCAACTTATTCTTGGTTTTAAGGTGCTTTTGACTATTGAAAAAACTTCTTTGGAGACCAAGGCGAGGGGTCATCTTCAACAACCAACCGGGGTCATGTGGAGCCAACCTACCCGTCGTCCCCCATGCCCGCACCCTTCATAATGGAAGTACGTAGAAACATTGATTTGCTTACTTGCTCCTTTAATAAGATCGAGATGAGGAGTGACCTTTTACGAATAAATGATATGAACAACGTTTTGTGTTATATGAATTATGATATGTGTTATGTGTACGCTATTGTGTGTTGTGTGCAAAATGTTAAGTATGATGATGCATGTTGCTCTAATGTCATAACTTTCCTAATCAAAATTAGGAAAGCTTACTCACTTTCCTAATCTCAATTTGTCAAGTCCACTGACTTGACCTTCTACAATCGTGTTGTTAGGAAAGATCTATTCTTAATCATGCATATCCTTGGTATGTGCTTGCATATACCCATACTTAGTACAAGTGTATACTAACCCTATACAACTCTAAACTTTTAGGTGCATGCACAGGTGGCCGCTAGAACTATAGGATCAATGTTGCAGCTATCCGGACGTCGAGCAATCATCCGGACTTGGTAGGACCTCATGCTTTCGAGGATGATTTCCCTTTTACATTCTATCTTAGGATTGAACTAGTGGAGTATGTTCCACTACGTTTCTTTCCCGTTTTTGTTCACACATTGTATTGGTGCCATTTTGGCAAGTACATATTTATTGTTATAATAGCTGCTTCTTTCAATTGATGATCTTAATGTTAGAAGGTTGATGGTGAACAACTATATATGTAATGGAATGTTTAGTAAGCATGTTAGGAAACAAAAAGTTTCAAATTTTCCGCTAAAATTAACCTACATGAAGTAAGAATGACGTATGCAGGCTTGTCTGCGACCTCTGAGAGGTCAAAGACGCCGGTCTTGTCTGGGGTCTAGATTCTGGTCGTGACACCTTTTCCTTCGCTTGTCCTATTTGAGTCCCTTTAAAGTATCATTTTACCCCCTCCCCCCTCTTGGATTCTAACTACTCTCAATCTTCTAAAGAACCATTTTTTTACCAAAGCTATGAGAGTGAGTTGATTGTCAATTTTTTGTTGTTGCACCATGAACAGTAGTTGACAAAGTGATTACTCAACAGTAATTATCAAGTGGTTACCAGTTGACGCAATCTTGCTCTTGAAGCTCTGATAATTGTATTTTTTCTGTAGGTTCATTGAATCCATTATCATCCAGGTAAATGATTGTGTTTGTGCGTGAGTAATCACAGGATGAGTAGGAAATACTAGTCATGTTGAAACAACTTTTAGTAAGACTTATCTTGTGGTAATGACTCACAAGACAAGTTTGAATGTGAAAATTGAAACTTCCATGAATACATAAGTGTATGAGAAGGATAAGCAAATTAAACAAAATTGATAAAGTTTGATGTTGCAATTCGATCTGAACTACAAAGAAGGGATGTTACCAATTTTACTTTTTTGAACTTCTCTTTTACTCGATTATATTGTTGGGAAAACGATCAAGATGGTCATTTAATGTATCGGGTTGATTATTCTCGTCTGCAAAAAAGAGTTTAAAGTTTAATCACTATTTTACTTAAACTATAATTTAAAATGTTCAGACTCGTTAAATGAAACAAAAAAATATGTACAACACACCACTAGCCCAACAAAGACAAAGCAACAAATTATTAAAAATAACAAAACAAAAATCAAAAAAATAAAACAGGCAACTACTTAAATGGAATAGAAATAGGAATGTCCAGAATGATATTTCTCGCATCTGCCACTTCAGATCCGCGGCAACTTTCCAGTAGGACTCATCCTCCATAACTGACCTCTCTATTTCATGAAGGGTGGTGAAGAGACCAGATACTCTATTTTGCTTGAAGTGAAGGCATATTTTCATAAGCAAAAAGTGATGGATTATTAAAAAGGAGGAGATGTTGTATTGAGGCACAAGCTAGATTGTCTGTGCCAAATGGGGATGAAATTCAAGAAAGGATCATGAAGGAAGCGCATAGTTCGAGATATTCTACCCATTCTAGTTGCATGAATATGTATCATGACTAGAGAGAAGTTTACTGGTGGAGTAGCATAAAATAGTGCATTGCAGAATTCATTTCTAAGTGCCAATGTTTCCAACAAGTTCTGGTAGCTAAGAACCAAAGGCACAATGGTATGGCCCAAAATATAGAGACTTCTGTATGGAAATTTGAGATGATCAATATTTATTTTATTATGAGATTGTCGTGGTCTCACATGCAAAATTATTCAACTTGGGTGATAGTAGATATGATGACTAAACCAAACCACATTTTGCCAGTAAAGACTACCAATACAACAGAGGAATATCCCAGCTTATATATTCAAGATGTAGTCAGACTTCATGGAGTTTCTATGTCTATAATTTCAGATAGAGGTGTAGAATTTTGGAACTCTTTTCGAAATAGTTTGGGTTCGAAGGTAAATCTGAGTACTACTTTCTATACTCAGACTAGTGGTCATGAAAAGCAGAATTTAGAATCTATAGGATATGTTGAAGGCGTATGTTATCGATTTTAACGATAATTGGGATTATCACTTTCCCCTCATTGAGTTTTTTTAGAACAATACTTCTAAATCTAACATATGGTTCCTTATGAGGCTCTTTATAGGAGAAGGTGTATATCTACGATTAGATGGTTTGAAGTTGGTGTATTCGGATTTATAGGATCATACTCAGTTCATCAAGCAATGAAGAAAGTTAATATCATTCAAGAAAGGTTGGAAACGGTTCAAAGTCATCAAACATCCTATTAAAATGTTACGAGAAGAGACTTAGTTTGAAGTGGACGATTGAGTTTACTTGAAGGTTTCACCCATGAAGGGTGTGATGACGTTTGGAAAGAAGGGGAAATTTAGTCCATGATATGTTTGACCTTATAGAATATTGATAATATAGACAACGAGTTGGAGCTACTGCTAGAGTTAGTAGCAGTCCATCAAATATTCCACATTTCAATGGTGACTAAGTGTATGGGTGATCAATTACTTATATTACCTACTTAAATATCTATATTAACGACATCCTATCTTAGAAAGAGGTACCCATTCAGATGCTAGATAGTCAGGTGCGCAAGTTAAGGACAAAAGAGGTAGCATTAGTCAAGGTATTATGAAGAAATCATTTTGTTGCGGAATGTACTTGGGAGGATGAAGAGGATATGAAGAAGAAATATACAAATCTCTTACTCCATAGAAATTCCAAATCAAAGTACTAATTCTTTTGTTAATACTCTTTTAAGTTGAAACGTTGAATTTTGATTCATTTCTTGTGGGGTATTTGAGTTGGGTGTAGATGTTTCAAACCTCATTTATACTTAGAGTAGTCTAATTCGAGGACGAATGATACCAAGGGGAAGATACGATAACACCTCGCTCTTAAAAAGAGCTAATTTTAGAAGAACTAATTTGGAAAGAGTAAAAATGAGAATTTAGCAAGTTATGCTTACGTTGTGAGTTTTGATCAACTTCAAAAGACCATAACTTTCAATAGGATGATCTAGGTAACCTATAATGTATCAAATGAAAGTTATTTAAATCCTTTTTCAAAAGCCACAATTTTTTCAAAATTTCAGTTTGGATGAGGGAGATATACCCTTCTGAAGTAAGCTTGTCCAGTTAAGAAAAGAAAATTCAAACTAATGAAGGGTATTTTGGTCTTTTCGTTACCCCATAAGCTTTAAAAGTTTTAACTGACATTTTGGGTCTAAATGATTTAGGTAATTTTTCACAATCCGAAATTACATTAGGATTTTACAACAAACATCAAGAGGATAAACGGAAGAACGCTCAATATTTTTTGTGAAACGAGGATTTGTTTCACCAATCGAGGTACGTAAATTTTTAAAGTGTTGGGTTCGTTCACCCACACAACAATCATGTAAATTTTACCCTCAATTTCTTTCTCGAGGTTGAATGATTTGAATTCTTGATGGGTGTTCTTAAGATTTTGTTCATCATGTTTGGTTAATAGAGTTTGATGAATTTTGAGGCGATAATTTTGATTATAGTGGGTTTTTCTTGGGGAAAGTTAGTAGATTCTTTTGTATTTGTAATGGGTGATTGAATCTAAGGAAAATTTAAGGAAACAATAGCTTCTAGGTGAATTAGGGTCAGAAAATGAGAAACAAAATTCGTCGGGTTTTCTGGGCAGGGGGATAGCGCACGGCACTACAAGTGTGCATGAAAGTCACCTTTGAAGTTTAGGGTCAACTCGCACCACTCAGTGCGACACAGTTTCCTGCCCCATCCTATTATTAGTCATTTGCTTCTTCTCTATTCTATTAAAGTGTACCTTCACTCTTTTCTAATTCTAACTACTCAAAAACATATCCAAACATAAAGAGATCCTTCATAACATGAAATATAGCCTTAGAATTCATAATTTAAATTCAATGTAAAATTAAGAGTAAAGTCTTAAGAGTTCTTTCAAGTAATTTTGTTAAGTCTTGTAAAATATCTTAAAACTTGTTTTAAGAACTGAGTACTTATGAGGATGAGTTGAGTTGAGTTTCATTTTTCTAAATGAATACATGTGAACAAAGTATTTCCAAAGAGTAATGTTTTTCCATATAGAATGAGGTGAAACATGGATTTCCAAATGACATTATGAGGAGTTCTAAGTAATATCTAATCTCAAAGTTTGAGGATGATGAAATAATGTTAAACATTTATGCTAAATTGTATTTTTGAAGAAGTATTGAGCAGCGATATGGGAAGGAGTTCAAATAACTCAAGTTCTCATAAACCATGTAGCTAACGTGATTAAAAAGGGTCCTACTTTTTAGATGATTCTTTATATTTTTTAAGAATTAGCCTAGTGAATACACTTAGCTGATGATGTCTTATACTCCAGCAAGGTATAGTATAGTTCTGGCAGTGTGGGCGAGACATAATATCATCATAGAGCTCGTAGTGATCGTTGTCGATTAGAAAATCTACCAAATTGAGTTATTTTAATTTTTAACATATACATTGAGTTGTTATCTATTGTTTTAAAATATTTCTTTATAATGCATCTCTATTGTTTCTTTTATATTGAACTCAGTTGAGTATTTCTAAGTTTTTTATATTTCCCCTTGCATGCTCGTACATTCCATATACTGTGGTCATTTGGCATGCATCTTTAATGATAATACACGAGATCAGGGTCCAATAGGCGATTCGTTGATACTATTTGTAGTTTCTGTGTTCTTTGGTGAGCCCACTTTCTTTAGGGGGATCCATTATATATTTCTTTTATTTCAGCTTTGTTAGGATGATAAGGGGTATTTTTTGTACATCCCTCATAGTTTTATAGGATTCATCGGTAAACAGTACTAGTTCGTGATTCCTTTTCATTCTCATAGTTAATGTCTGAGACTCGAGTTGCATTCTTTTGTCCAGTTGAATGTTCTTATACATTTTGATACATTTGAGTTAAAGTTTGTACATTTGATTTTATCTATTATAAGTAATTCTTCTACTTATATTTGAGCCAGGTCAAGAGTTCTCTTAGGGACAACAATGGTTCGTGTCCAAGGTGTAGGCTCGGAGCGTTATAGATGACGACGACGACAATGACAATAACGATGATGATGACTATGAGGATGATGATGATATTATATTTTTTAACTATGTAAAACAAAATATTTTCGATGACATTTAAGCATTAAATGTTTTTTTTGAAAGATAGAAGATGGAATAACTAAAATATGAATACAAAATATATTTACATAATATGATAAATTTCTTTTAAATTAACACTAAACTAGATAAATGATGAAACATAATTTTAATTAATGAGACCATATAAAAAAGGAGAGGATTGAAGTGTGTGGTTCAAAAAAATTATACATGAGTAAATTAGCTGAACAAAAATAATAACAGGAATAAGAAAATGTTGTTGCTTAGGTTTGATCTTGGGATCATGCACATGAAATTTCATCCAATAACCAATAATCCATGTAGCTTTGTATAAAAAAAAAAGCACACAATTGAAGCAGACATGTGACGTCCAACTGTGTGCTCTTAACCTCTTCTATTAATTCGTAATTTTTCTCAAAAATAGTCAACAAATATTTCTTTTTAATAATTCTCCAATTCAAAGAATTGCATTTATTATTTTCAAATTGATTATAATCATTATAGTTGGATGGCAACGGAAGTTCAGGGGATGAAAGAGGAGAGCAAGATCCAAGAGGGAGGAGAGAGGCGAGAGAGAGGGCAGATAGTGGAGAGAGGTGAATTGTATATTTATACAATTGTAAATAAGTGTATATTATACATATACATTTGTATAAATGGCAAGTGACATTGGGAGAGGGAGGCAAAAGAGGGCGAGCGGGAGAGGGTAGAGAGTGAGCGAGAGGTGAATTGTATATGTATATAGGTTAAAATTGAATATTATACATATTTATTTGTATATCTTGGCGAATTATACATATACAAACATGACTAATTATACAAACTCGAATTCAACCAAGGTAATTAATGTATAATGTTAGTCGCGAGTGGTAATTATTGCAAACTATATCTATGATGAGTAATTAAATAGTATATGTTTGCTTAGCCGCGTAATTTTAACTAAAAATAACTATCATCTATGACCAATGAGACCCCAGTTACAGACCGTGGATGGACCTACAGTGCATCATGTCCCTCCATCAGTAACTTCAGAGAGCTTTGCCGATTGACGAACCCTTGTACCACAAACTGTGGTTCGACCTATGGCCCGTAGGTCTAGTCATAGTGTTGGGTCTGAGCCTACACTGGGGTGACAAACCAAGGACTCTACCTACGGTCCATGGTTCAACCCAAGGGTCTGTGGTGGCCTCTCGTGGATGGCACCTATAACTGCATCAATTTGGCAAGCTTCCCTCTTTTGGATCTAAGTTGTTACAATATGATTCACTTGATTTGTAACATCTTGTTGCACCATTATTCAAAGGCACCTCATACTGAATCTCATGAATTTTTTAAATACACCCCCAATTTAAAATTTGAGGTGACACAACAAAATGTGAATTTTGAAATTGGCATGGGTTGACTTAACTTCACCATAGCATCGTGCGATCCGCTAGAGTTGGGATGACAAGCTAAAAACTCATAAACAATCATTCTTTTAATTTTCCTTGTTTATAGTGGTAAACTGAGATGGGGCTACTCCGAAAAAATCCAAAAGCTACTTCACGATGGGGAACAATAAAAGGGAGGACTTATTCTGGAAAAAAAGGTCCAACCTATGATATTTTCATCTATTTTTGTCAAGATTCGACCCCAAAGATCCAAAAGCTCGGGTTTAGGATTTTTCATAAGTTGCTTGACATACAGGTAGTCTATGTATTCTTAACTCAGTAGTTAGACATGTATTTACTTACAGAACATCATGTAGATTGTCAGAGATTACATGTATAGACCTTCAAGCACAAAGTCTAAATGGTTGAATATGGATTTAGTTGTGGTTTATGCTAAAAATGGATTTAATTAGTCATTGTTAACTTTATGATGACTGTTGGGTGTCAACTTAGAAATAGTGAGTTGTGGGTAATCAGGTTCCAAATTAAAGATTATCAAAAAATTACCGTTTGCAAGTATATAGGTAATGGTTTCTTTTTTTTTCAATTTATGTATACATTCATGTTAACTATTGTCAAAGTAAAATATGTACAATTAATATTAAGGAAAAGATAAAGGTTGAACGTGAAATGATGAATTATTGTAAATTTGATGCAATGACTTGTATTTACAAGTGTGTTTGTATTTTATTGTGATTGTAATTGTGGTTGTGAGACTAATGGTTTTCTAGGGTAACCTTGAGATACAATTTACTAATGGTTTGCTCGGATATCATACCAATACAATTTACTAATGGTTAACTGGGATACCAGAACAGATACTAGCTAATATTGTCTAGTTCGAGTACTCGTGTTATATAAGATATTAATGGGTTGCTTGGATACCACTTCTAGTTCATGCTTGGCTCTATCCTTACATATTATTCCATGAGTGAATCATATTTACTTATTATATTGTGGAGTTAAGGTAATATGGTAAGAGTCATTGTTGTTGGCTCATTAAGTTGGTCAAGGGCCAAGATATTGGCATGAGAACATCAGGAGAGTATAAGTTGATCGAGTCAGTATTTGTTTTTGTAGAGGGAAAGAAAATAATAGAGAAATTCTATTGTTGATAGGATTGATAATTCAAGAAACTCTTTCTATGATAGAAGGGTTAAGTTGTGATGGATTTGGGGGTGGAGCGGCCTAGTTGGTTGAGCTGATAACAAAATGAGATTAGGTGAATTGAGATAGAGCCATAATCTGATTGTCTAATCTAAATTTATGGATAAGTTTAAAGATTGCTCATGTATTTCATCTTATAACAGTTAAGATATAATCTAGTAAGATAAATATAACAATTGTATTATATACTTTTAACTAAAAATTACTGTTTATATACTAAAACCTTTGAAAACTTTTATCAAAATTCTAGAGTTGCCAATAATGGAAACTAAAATATTTTTTATCCACAATTAGGAAATGAAATTTATCTAAGATACAAATTATTTTTAGAATATGATGTTGAGATATAATCAAGTGGACCTCATCTTTTGCCAAGTGAGTGTAGCGGTAGCAATATTGCACCTATGATTGTATTCTCCTTCGAAGAGTTTGAAGCTAATTTGAATTGTACTAATTTATTTTTAAATTAAAATCTAGATATTTAAAAAAAATACAAAAAATAATACAAGGTACAATTATTTTGATATTAATACAGTAAAAATGGGCATTTAAACATTAACCAAATTTATGTTGGTGTATATACCACAAATTACAATAAATTATCGTTAAAAATATAATGACAAAAACTAAATAAATAAATAAGTATTCAGGTTGAGGGGTGAATATATCACTCTCTTTAAGGACATTCATGTCCACTAAGACATAATCTACTCCGATCTAGCAATATAACTCTTGACGTGTTAATTCCAGTATACTATAGTCCAAAAACATCATACAAACTCAAACAACACTAGATTAAAGGAAGAGTCCAAAACTCCACAAAAATACACATTCCTTCAACATATAATTGCTCTCTTTTTTATAGTAAATTAGTCGAAGACTAAAGAACTTTTTTTGTCTCAACTTTTGTATGGTGAAAGAGAAAATTGAGACAAAGAAAAATATTTTAAATCATTAACTAAATCACTATACAATAGAGATTAATTATGTGTTTAAATAATATGTTCTTATTAATCTACGAATAATATCTGACTTATGAACCAAATTTACTTTTGATCCAAGTAAAATCATAAAATCATTTAATAAAGAATAGATATCATCCATACATTAGTTACTTGATGGACGTACCGGATTAAGTCTTAACAACTATAAATTGATTTCTACCTCCACCCATTAGGGTTATCATATATTCTCTACGTGATTTCCATCGCTAACGGATGTGGGTGGGAATAATGTAGAGACTATGTGGTAACCCTAATGGATGGAGATAGGACAAATTTATAGATGTATAAACTTAATCTGGTACGTCCATCAAGTAACTGATATAGGATGAGATCTATTATTAATTAAATAATATTTATGATTTTACTTAGGTGACAAGTAAAATTTTAACACCCGGGACTTCAAAAAGCTAAATAAAAAAAATCGTGCAAGTCAGTTTTTAGTTTTTGGTCAACTTCAAATGACCATATCTTTTAGAATATAAATAATTAGGTGGCCCATGATATATATATAATTCAAGGTCTTTGAGTACTCTTTCCAACACCAGCAATTATGCTAAATTTCGAGCTCTAAGTAAAAAAATAATGGTTGTTTGAGTGAAGCCTCTCCATATAAAGCATTCTATTCATTTTAGAAAAGGGTGTTTTTGTCTATTCCTTTTTTTTGTCTATTCCTTTTTCCAATTAGGCTTAACACGTTTTTCCTAACTAAATTAAGGGTCTAAAAGATTTTGAAACACTTATTAGCTTTCCTAAACCCTTAGGAATTTAGAGCAAGGTTTAAGGAGAAGCAAAAGGTCTAAGTTCAGACATTCTTCAAGATTTATGGTTTTTTGCAAAGAACATCCTTATTTTTAGGTATATAAGGCTTCTCACAGTATTGGAATTTTCCTTCCTCATGCCATAAATCGAATTCATCCATGAAATCATTATATCAAAAGATTCTTGAGTAGTTCTTGATTTTAGTTTCATTCTTTAACGATGGAGGTTTCAAGTTTCTTGGGTTGAGGATATTTTGTATGATTTCTGATTCTCGAAAGGGATTGTATGAAACTCTTCATGTATTTGTGTTCTATTTGAGAATTTGGAAGAGCTTAGGATTAATTTCCCAATTCTAAACAAGTTCGAATCTTAATTTATAACAAATACATTTGTCAAATTTGCTGGGGAGGGATTGGAGTGTCGCACCAGCAGTGTGCCCGAAATAAGCCTAAGTACTTTGGGCCTGGGGCAACGCACAAGCAGTGCTTCCGAACCATCCCCAAATACGTTGGGTTTGGTCGTGCGCCCATTGTACACCTGAAGTTTGTTGGGCTAGTGTTTCCTTGTTTCGTTCAACGTGCTTACCTTTATGTTGTAGCTACATTTACCTTGATATATCTACTACTAAAGTCTCCATTAATTCTTGAGAGATTCTACATGTCCTAATAACATTTCTTAATTTACAAACAAAACTAAAGTGAGTTTAAGAGGAAAATTCAAGAGGTTCTTTTGAGTCATTTTGAAACTTCTTTTGTAATCAACAATGGTTTTAAATTAAATCTTGAGAAAATGAACATGAGAATTAGAAGTGTTGCATTCATGATTGAAAAATAGTATAAGAGAACTAAGTATACCCAATCGTAACACTTTTACATCGAAAAAGAGCGAAACGGTAAATTCTAAATGAGATCATAAGTTCAATAATATTTCAGAGTATAACCCATTAGAGGATCTTTTGAGTAACTACTTATAATTGATAAAGAGATACGTTTTATACATTTAAAAGTGTCTCATTATATAATTGAAATCAGTATCGAGCACCAATATGGGATGAGTTCACACAACTCACATTCTATAAAACCCCAGAATTTTTTTGATATAAGGCTCGAAACATCTTTCGTTATGAGTTAGATTTTTCATAGCAATTTTTAAGATTTTCTTTAGTATTAAGGTCACTTGATGTAGCCCCTTGAGTTCCAAGAAGAACAAAAGCGTATTCATTCAGGTCATTTGGATGTTCTTTTATGTTTTGAGTCAACGTCAAATGGCCATAAATTTTCGTACAATATAAGTTTACTCATTTCTTATGTTTAGATCTCTTTTAATTAGATTTAAAACACAACCAAGTTTGTGAAGTTTAGAGTTAGGATGAGTTAGATATTCCCTTTTGAATGGTCTTTGAATTATCTTTCCAATGCAACAAAGTTTGCTAAGTTTAGAGTTCGGTGAGTGAGATATGGCCTTTTGAAGTAAGGTTGTCCAATGAAGGAAATTTACCCATAAATAGTGCGGGGTACTAAGTCTTTTCCTTACCCAATCAGATTTAATTTACTTTTAGTAAGGTTTCAGGGTTCTTAAATGATTATGTTCAATTTTATAATCTTAATATACACCTTGGTTTTTTGTTGAGAGTTCAGGAAGAGAAAAGAAGAGAAAAGAGGGAAAAAAAGGAAAGAATCAAAGCTTTTGTCGAGATTCATAAGTTTCATTGCGGATTTTTGCTAAAGGTTTTATCCCTCAAAGGTATGTAAGTTTTCATAGTGTTGGGTTTGTTAATCCACACTCCAATCATTATTTATATATTCGAATTCGTCCATAAAGATTGAAAGATTTAAGTTCTTGATGAGTGTTTTTGAAGTTTTATTCTTAATCTTGTTTGGTTCAGGTTTTGATGAATTCATGAGATAAAAGTGAGTGTTTTGAAGTTTGAATTGAGTATATTATAGTGTAATTACGTTGAGTAATCATATCCAAGTTAGTGGGGAACAAATCATTCGATTCTACTCAAATGAAGGTCAAAAAACAAGTACGAAAATAAAAAGGAATTGTCCAGGGGAATGGTGGCACAACTGTAACGATCCTAGAAACGAAATAGGTCAAAGTAGATCCTAGAATGTGTTTCATGACCTAATAATGCGTTAAATTAATGAATATTAGCATTATAGGTAAGTTTGAATAGTTTGGAAGTCAAACGTCATGGGACGACCAACAGGTTTGATGACTAGACGTCTATGTGCAAATATGTGTTCTAGAGTGCCTTTGCATATTTTATGTGTTGTTTGGAGTCCAAATTGATAGAAGGGGACCTTAATACCTATATTATCATGTTTAGGGTTGAAATTCTAGGTACAACCCCACCTAAGACCCAGGAGGGGCCCTAGTAGAGGACCCCATCTCAAAGGCAGGATGCTACCAGCCAGTGTTAAACGACGGCCACAAGGGACGGCCAGTGGATCAAACGATGGCCCGTTGACCTTGAGCATAGATTGAGCCTGCAAGTCCTGCACAAAAATTGGTCTCTTACCCAAACGACAGACCCCATCAAAGCGGAGTCGTTTGAACGGCGGTCCATCATTTGGTCTGTAAAATTTGTCTACAATTCGGCCAAGCTTGGGATGATTTGGTTAATTCACCCAATTCTTTTAAAGTGAATGGACGGTTATTTCATGTTTATTTAGGTATGTTAAGAGTTTGTAAACAATAAGAAGTAAAATAAGACTTCACTTTTCAAAATCAAAACCCCTCTCCCAAGAAAAACTCTCTCAAGACTCCATGGAAGCTTGAACTGAAGGTAGAGATAGGATTGAAGATTTTTGGCTGTTTATTAACCAAATCTCATTGCCTTTATTCATCTAAGGTATGGTAGTTCATCCTTGTTTTTTTTTCATTCAAGGAGCCAAACTAAAGGCTTTTCAAAAAGGTTTCAAAATCCTAGATTCTTCTATTTCAAGTTCCAAGTATGGGTCCTTGCATGAAAATGTGTTAATGAATGAAATATAATATTATTGATATTAGTAGATGATTTTAAGGTTAAAAAATCATTGAACCCATGGTCATGAAAATTCTCAACTTTTGACTTATGAATTGAGTTTGATTAACATGATTAGATAATGTTAGAACTATGGTTTCTTTATGTTATATTGTGATTATCTACTGACTTTAATGCTATATGATGAGGAGATATTGGATAATTGGGAAAAGGTGGTGAAATATTGGATGAAGGGTAAGTTGCTCTATATTGCCTTATTTTGTTAAATTGATCTTGATTGGTATGTCCACTATTGGTTGTGTTGTGTACTTGATGTACAATTATATATATGAATTGTGATTATGTCCTTGAAGGCATTGAATGTGAAGTAAGTTGAGTTTATGATGAATATGCACGCGATGTCTTGTGAAGTTGTGCATGTGTGTCTTGAATATATTGTGTCTAAATGAAGTATAATGTATATGTGAAGCATGATAGTGTGTGAATTATGATAAATGTAGTGTGATAATGTTTAGAAGTCAACTCGATGAATTATGGTTATTATGTGGAAGGTGTTCTTACATGTACTCATATACACTATAAATGAATGAATGAATGGAGTTAATGAATGTAAATGGGGGATTGTAGTATGAAATGTCTAGACTATCCCTATCATTCCTAAAGAACACTAGTAATGAAAAGGAGGATTTTGGGGTGACGCTCTTCGTTAGTTGAGATGAAGTGGTTAGTAGAAACCTCAATATTCCAAAGGAGATTTCTAAAGATAGGTTGGAGGTTAGATGCCTTTTGTGAGTTATGATGTGGTATTCAAAAAGTAACCTCAGGGATAGGTACTCTTTGTTATTTGAGATGTGGTGCTAACTTAACCTATAGTCAATGAATGTTTAACACTCCGTAGGGAGTTATGCTTAGCATCGACAGGATTTTAAGAAGGTGCAGATACTCTTCATGAGTAGAGATATTGTATCAAAAGTACCTCCTACGATGAGTGCTCTTCGTTAGTTGATAATGAGTTACTTAGAAGCAATCTTCTAATCCCTTATTAATGTGCCCGCATAGGTAAAGTTGTTGGAAATCCATGTAAAGGGTAAAAGCATAACCCTACCTTAGGCAAGAGGGGATCCCTCATCCGGTAAGGGTTAATACATGTATTCCATGTCTAGGTCACTTGTTCTATGTTGGTTAAATCTATCCCCTACAAAAAAAAATGAATGTTATAAACTAAGTCTTCTTAAGGGTGTACTACTTAGGGTAGGTGGTCGAATGGGAAGCCATCTATCTATTGCACAAGTAGACATTTAGAGTGACTCTTGGTGTGTCCTTATAAGAAAATGAATGAATGGGTCACTATATCATGTTAATGAAGTAAGTTTAGTTTATATCTAATGTTAAAGAAACATATTGATATTATGTCTTGTATGATGAAATCTATGTAAATGATGAACCTGATGTGCCTAGTAACAAATATAAGCTTAGCCCTCTCTCTCCCTCCCCCCCCCCCCCCATGAAGGAGTCTCTGTCGCAAACCACGACTGTGTAGCTCGGCACCGTCGTTCCATTAACGGTTCATCACCATGTACGTCGATGGGAACGCGTAGATTCATCTGGCATGTTGTTCATTAAAGGGGTGAATGGGAAACTAACCCCATGTCCTAATTAGTCTATAGACAGTTAATTTAAGTGATTTTAGGTTTTTAAGTTAGTATATAAGCCTTAACTATAATTTAGAATTCATTCTTCAAATCTAATATTTCCCTCTCAATTAATTTAATTGGTGCACGCTTTGGTTTTGGTTACAAGGGTTGCAGGGTTGGATTCAAGAAGATGGGTTGAATGTAATATTGTTGAGTCTTTTTTCTAGTTGATTTAAGCTCATCGAACCATTCAGCAGTTCACCGATATTCCCCATCATTCTTTTAGTTTCATGCTTTATTTGATATTGGATTTTGTAACTTTTGGCCAGAAGCGTAAGGTGCCAAAGACAGTCGGCGACTAGAGAAAAGTAATCTCGATCTCCCTTGCCTACAATCCTAAACCTTTTTTCACTATAACATTCAACAGAGTATTCCATGCTTGCTAATGTTATTTGGTGATTCACCAGCTAGTTCAACGAGTCTACCTGCAACTAATTTTCTGTGCTTTTGGTTTCTTACTTTTTCTTGATAATTTACAGACATGAATAGACTGAATGGTTCTAGGAGAATCATTCCACCCCAAAAAAATGAGAGCACATAATTTTGAAATTAATGTAGGGAGGTCAAATCCTCCCAAGAATGGAAGAAAAGAACCTCCATATGAAGATAAAGGCAACAGTTAGAGGCATATTTATGAGAAGGATACGACACCCCGAGGCCCCTCCATTCCTTCATGGTCCCAAGGATTCTATGCAGTTGTGAATACCATTTTGGCGGATATACCGATGGAGACTCCGAACGGGTCTAACACTACTGCTATTTTATAGGTGATTCCCTGTACTGATGCTCAGGACCAGGGCAATGCATCAGGCACCAATGCCAAAAAAGATAGAGCGCCTATGACACAGGATCCCTCTTTACCTTTCTGTCTGTCGCACTTTATTTCACCTTTGAAATAGTTTTATTTTCACTTGAGGACAAATGATTTTATTTGTGGTAGGGTGAGGTCCACCATTTGTGATCTATTATGACTATGGTTTTGTTTATTTAATTGGATTTTGAGCTTTATTTGGTGTATTAATTGCATCCTGCGGATTATTGAGCTTGTGACTCCTGTTTTAAATTGTAAATTATTTTGACCCTTCCAAAAAAAATTGTCACCTCTTGTTTTTGTTTGAATGTAGCTATTTTTTGCAAATTTTAAGTCTTGGTCTTTATCAATATCAACTTGAACAATGTTCATAATCGAACAAACATGAATGTGCATCTTTGGTGAGGCCAAATGAAGTTGAATAGGTAATGTGTCAACTCTTTGCATCTCGATGTGACTAGAAGATTATCATATTAGTCTCAATGTCGTGTATGATAAGCTGACTGTGAACCATGCATGTGACACCTAGAATTTGCAGTGTTAGTCTTGTTTGCTAAGTTATGGAATCTCATGATTAAGTTTGAAGAGTGTGAAAAAAATATGACATATACCTCTTTTGTGGATAACCTTGTCATCTTGAGTGAATTGAAGCCATTGCTGGTTGGATAATAAGGGAAAACCTTTGGGTGAAATCATGCATCGTGTTCATGTTTGTGAGTGTGAGAATTGAAATTGATTCTGGAGGTTTAAATTGTGATATGTTGTGTTTGAATATGGAATCATTCCTTGTGTAACGATATTTGGATACCTTTGTTGAGCTTGAACTTGCATTTGAAGCAAGTATTGCAAGCTTGAGATTCTTTGCCAATAGTGAGTTACAACTTGAATCTTTGAATTCTCAATTGATCCTTGCATGAGTAAGTTAAGTCTTATTGTGTGCATTCGTGATTAAATCTTTTGTAGCACTGTTTGATACATCCTTGTTGAACTGGACTCATTAGGGCCTTATTTGAACATATTTAGTGTCTATGAATGCATATTTTGTGCGAAAAACTAATATAAATCCTTTATTTTAGGGATTTGGATTGAGGAACAAAGCATGGACACTAAAGAGAAAAAACAAACAAGGAAAACAAAAGATTGAAGAAAAAAAGTTTTGAGGGGATTGCCTAACCCATTAAGCAAGTTGTCGAATGGCCTTGATCTCGCCTTATGTTCCGGTGTGCGAAGCCATAAAGGAGAAAATCAAGTTGGCAATCGAAAGGATCAGTCAGTGAGTCACCAAATGTTTCTACGATGCACTGGCATATCGCCCAAAGTTACAGATGCTCAAGGTTGTTGAAGGCAAAAGCAAAACAACTATACAAATGATAAAAGGCAGATCATCGAATGGATCGGCGATCCCGACTTATTTCTATAAGTGATCCTTCAAAACATAGTTTTTGATAAATATAAATACATTTTTAAATTATTTGGTCGCTATGGACATATCTGTATTTGTTCGCTATGGACATATCTGGCGAACAATCTATCTAGTTTTTCATTTTTTTAGTTTGGAGACAATTTTGCCTTAGCTTTAAAGCTTTGAAGATTTTCAATTCCAAGAAATTGGAAGTGTGTGTTGAAGATTTTTCACCTTAGGCATTTGTAAGGAGAATATTAACCATACCTAGTTGATGGAAACATATTTTAGTATCAATTTCTATCTTTGTACTATGTCTAGCTAAAATCTCTATTCTTGTGATGTGATTATGTGATTGTGGATTTAATTAAGTATTAGGTATTGCTAATTTATAGTTTATTTGTTGTTTAAAAGTGATTTCGTTGTTTAGTAATTGTGTTTATATTAATGTGTTGTACTTGCAAATACAATCTTAACTTCTTTTTTTGTGACTTTCTAAGAGAGAGGTTTTAAAACCTAAATTACTAAATCGATGGTCTATGGGTATTGGGTTGTCATGGGTTCAGCTCAACATATTCAGCTCTAGAGAGTGAATGGACTAAAGTAAAGGATAGGCTTTATTAAGCGTTTATTGGTGTTTGAGAAAAGACAATATGATTTGAGGTAAATTGTATGATAGAAAGCTTACCCTCCCCAAAGTTTAGCTTATTCACTGATTTAGGGTGGTTTACAGTTAATTGGAATTATTCGGTTGTTTACCTTAGCTCATAATCCTATCACATCCCAATAATACCGCCACTATATTCATACTTTTGTGTTATTTGCTTTTTTTAGTTGATAATTTAATACTAACCCCGTTTTGATATTTGAAACATATATCACCCTTTAATTTAAACCATGTTTTTATTCGTAAATGTGTTGAGCTATGACTGACTTGAACTGATTCGCACTTGACTATTGATTCTCGAAACACCTCCCTGTAGGAACAATCCCAACCGTTGGTTGGGTTATATTACTACTAACAATCGTTGGCACATGAACTAAATGTACCATCTTGATATGGTTAAAATCAATACGCTTTTCTACATCTT
This sequence comes from Solanum lycopersicum, assembly GCF_036512215.1. NCBI lineage: Eukaryota > Viridiplantae > Streptophyta > Magnoliopsida > Solanales > Solanaceae > Solanum > Solanum lycopersicum. The sequence continues at coordinate 17,601,396 of NC_090801.1, read as the reverse complement.
ATCGTGATGCAATTTTAGGTCCTCAGTTTAACACCCCGAAGATTTTAAGTTAAGCCCAATACATTCTTGAATTGCATATAAGGTCATACCGAGGGACTCTTAATTTTCATAAATGTTAAGGTAATTTCATTTTTTTGGAAATGGTTTTTTTATATCAATTAAGGTCACAAGAAACTCCTAGCATAAAATAGGGTTTAAAGTTTCCTTAGCGATTAAGTTTTTATATAATAATTTATTTAGGTTAGCTTAAAAAGACCATAATTCTAAGAATGTAAAGAATATGTGCTCCATCACCTATTCGTGTAAGGCTATTTGATCCTCTTTCCAACGTCTTCAATTTTGCATCAATCCAATTTTTGAGTAAAAGTTTTGACAATTTTAGTAACTGATGTAGCGCAGTGCGGTTTTAGCCACAGGAATGTTTTAAAGAAGGTAACTTTTTTCTCCTTATACCAATAGGAAAAACTCATAAACGAATTTTTCAAATCCTATAAATTCCTACACAATCTTATTTCCATATTTAAATCCATAAATTTCTTCTCTCTCAAATCCTAAGAAAAATCAAAGTAGAAGACTACATTTAAGATTGTTTCACTCTTTTTCAAGATTCTTTCCATCTTTTCCAAGATTATTCTTCAATGTATTTTCTTTTCCTAGAATTCCTTCTTTCAAACTCAAATTCCTCCATACATAGAGATTTTTTATTTGTTTGAACGAGATATTCGTATATGTCGATTACAAGAGTGTTATTATTTTTCCTAATTGAATCAATAAAATTTTTGTATGTATTGAGGTTTATAGCTTTTTTCGAATGCATCCAAATTATGATGTATAACGAATGAAATTATTTTTTTTAAGTTTAGCAGTTGTTTTTCTATTTGAATGCATACAATAATTTGTATCCCATTGAGTTAATATAACTAATCGATCATGAACTATATGCTGAATAAAATAATATATGAATATAAAAGTGAGATGAAAATACAAAATGAGATTGAATATAAAATTGTGAATACAAAAAAATACTTTCTTCATTTGAAATACAAAGTGACTTTGAAAGGTGAAATTCAAACTAATTGATCATCAACTATATGTTGAATACAACAATATATGAATACAAAGTTATGAATACATAGTGAGATTGAATATAAAGTTGTGAATACAAAAGAAATACTCTCTTCATTTGAAATACAAAGTGCTTTTGAAATTTAAAGTAGACACATAAAATACAAAATTTGTTGGTATACAATTAGGTTGAATACAAAACAAAAGAGAAATACAAACTTGTTCACATATAAATTGAGATTGAAATACATAATCAATATCCAATAAAAATACAAAATTGTTAGCATGCAGTTAGGATATTTACAAATTAGGAAGGAAATACAAACATGTTGGTATACTAATTGAGATTGAAATACAATGTAAAAATAAAAAATGTAAAACTTTTTGATATATAGATAGAATGAACACACAAATAAACTATTCATTCAGACATTGTACACAAATAGATTTTTTTCGAACCTAAAACCCTAAAAGCAACTATAAATGTATTAAAAAAACAAACAAAATAAACATATGAATGGATTTGTAGGTTCTAATAAATCTAAAATATTAAAAGGAAATTAGAAAAAAAAACATTGAAAAAATTGTTTAATCGATAAAAGATCTGAGATACATAAATATTAGATGAATATGCAAGCAAACTTGCATAAAAATAAAAAAAACGTATTGACAAATAATTTTAGTTATATGTACAATGTGAAATAAAAATTATAAACGGTGATATTGAAATCTGTAATATATAGAATCAAGAATATACACCATATTCGGTGAATTTAAACCGCAAATCAAAATAAATCTAAATAAATAATGAAAATTACCTTGAAAATCGAGAAATCTGCTTGAATTAATAAAGAGTTTTCGTTTAGCAATAGGGAAAATTTCTTAAATAAAAATATATATTTTGATGAACAATTTGTGAGAACCTTGAAGAAAGAGAATCTGAAAACGTGAAAAAAGGGATAGAAACGTGAAAGGTGAAGAAGGAAGGTTATTGAGTATTGGTAACTGATTGGTTAAGATTTTGGTCCAGCATATGATTGTTTTCATTTATAAAAATAATTTTAAATACTAAAATTTGAATGCATATTATTTTCTAAAATATTGTCATTTTGACATTTTAAATAAATATTTTAAAGTGTTGTTATTTTGTAAATATGTTAGGTATTATGACTTAATTGCTAGTTTTCAGTATATTTATTTCTAGCTAAGAGATTAATTTTCTTTAACGCTGAAGCTATCATAGACTAAGATTTTATAAGAATCAAAAGTTCATATCAAGTTATCAAATAAAACGTATATAGAGAAATTAAATTGAAAGCAACATACAAATTTAGATTAAAATGTTATAGATCTTATACTCCCCAAAAAATTATCTCGTTATTTTATTTAATTAAGATAAAGAGTATTCTTTAAATATTTCTATTTCATACTTAGAATCTTAATAAACTTACAACTTTAATCTAAAAGTATATCTGCATTTGAGTTGGGTTTATCAACAAAAAGTTTATATTGAAATAATTTTTAAAAAACCAATTAAAAGATTATGGTTTAAAATTTAAATTTAATACTAAATAGTTTTTGAGGATACAATTTTCCCGCTTCGAGAGTTATATGCTAAATGGAAAAAAAATGAGAGTAATGAAAAAGTCTGATCAATAGCTATTATTGTTGGTTTTTTATTATTCAATGATATAAGCCCTTTATTTGATGTGGCTATTGAATTGCAGGTGGGGAAATATTTCTTCATAATTTAAATCCCAAAAGTTATAGTTATTAAGGCTAGTGAAAAATCTTACAAGATAATAAAATTGTAAGATTACAATTGAAAATAAAATGAAGAAATAAATCTCTTCAGGCTGAGGCGCGGATATCTCTCTCTCTTTAAGAAGATTCAAGTTCACTGCAGCAAATGTTTTCACCGGTCCAGCAGTAGTCCTCTTTGACTTGTCCCCTCCAGGATACAACAGTCTTCACAAAGTATAACTCAACAATTCTGGACAAGAGTTGATTTCAAAGCTTCATAAATAAAACGCATTTCTTCAACTAATAAAAACTCTCTTGTTGACTTACTTTTTTATTTTTCAAAGTAGAAGTAAAAGAACTAGGTTATGACAAAATATTTTGTTCAATTCTTTGACCCCCACTATTTTTAGTATCAAAAGGAAATTTATTTTCATGAGAAATAGCATCACCTGAATCTATCACAGTATTATCTTCAAGATTAAAAAATTTATAGGTTGTACTATTTGAAGCATAACCAAGAAGCACAAGTAATAATTTTCTTACACAACGTTGTAAACTGAGATCCATTAGCCTCAAAAAGGCTAGACAATCCCAAACTCTTAGATATCCCAAACTTGGGTTGTAACGTTTTCACAATTCAAAAGGTGTCAATTTAGACTTTTTATGGGGCACACGATTCAACACATAACAAGCAATTAAGATAGCTTCACCCAAAAATTTAAAGGTGCATGTGACTCAATAAGTATGACATAAGTCAATTCAACCAAAATTATGTTTTTCCTTTCTGCTACTTCATTAGATGAAGTAGAGTAAGGAGGAGTAGTTTCATGGATTATTCTCAATGATCTAACAAAATAATAAAACTCATTTGATTCATATTCATGTCCTCTATCACTTCTAATTCTTTATATTTTTCTTCCAAACTGATTTTCAACCATATGGAGATAAGTTTTGAAATTCTCAAAAGCATCACTTTTATTTTTCATCAAGTAAACATATGTAAACTTAGAAAAATCATCAATGAAAGTGAGAAAATATCTATTACCTCCACGAGTTAGAATTCCACCATGTTCACAAATATCAGTATGAACTAATTCTAACAAATCAATTTTTCTTTCAACTTGGAAATGACGCCTTTTAGTGATCTTGACTTTACTACAAGCCTCACACTTTTTAAAATTCTTTTTAAACATTTCGATTAATCCTAAACTACTCATGATTCCAACATAACGATCATAAATATGATACAAACGAGCATGTCAAAAGTTAGTAAAAGAAAGCATATAAACAGAAGTAGAAGTTTTATTCATTTCAACATTCAACTTAAACATCTCATAACATGCATACCCTTCCCCGTAAAAAATACCTTTCTTCACTATACATATTGATCAGATTCAATTATCTGTTTAAAGTCTACTTTATTAAGAAGAAAACTAGAGATCAAATTTTTTCTCATTGAAGGAGTATAAAGTACATCTTTCAATGCTAATACCCTTCCAGAAGTAAAACACAATTCAACATCTCCCTATCCAAGCACTTGAGTAGTGTGAGCATCACCAAGCATGATGGTTTTGGGCTCCTCAAAATGAGTGTATTTATTAAACCAGTCTTTGTCATAACAAACATGACGGTTTTTACTAGAATCAACCCACCATCCATCAACATTCTCAATCATGTTTATGTCGGTAATCACCACCACAAAAGGTTCTTCGATAACGTTCGCTTGAGGATTAGGACCACATTTCTGGAATCTGCAAAATCAAGCAATATGTCCACTTTTGCCACAAACAAATCATGGTCCCTTTTCTTGAAATTGTTGATTTTGTGCTTGGTGATTTTCACTATTATTTTTTTTTGGGAGGTCTACCATTGTTTTTCTTGAATTTTTTCTTCTTAGACTTCAAAGAAGTATTTTTTGAGTTTCAGGAGTAGCATTATTCAAAGTAATTAAATTTACATTCGATGTGATGTTGTTCTCTTCTATTTGTAAAAGTGCATCTTGGCCCTTTGCTTCTTCTTCCATGCGGATTTTCATTATCAAGGTTTCAAGAGAAGTTTCCTTTTGTTTGTGGCGCATAGTTTTTTGAAATTCCTTCCAAGAAGATGGAAGTTTATCCACTATGCCACAAACAATAAGGTTATCTCCAATTTTAACATCTTCAGACTTAAGCACTCCAACGATCATCATAAAGTCTTGAGCTTGGTCTACCACTGATTTGTTGTCCACTATTTGAAAACGAAAAAATCTACTAGCCACATATTTTTTGCTCCAGCCTCTTCGGTATCATACTTACTCTGCAATGCTTTCTAAATTTTCTTTATAGTAGAGTAAGTGCTATCATAATAATCATAAAAATTATCAGATAGACAATTAAGAAGATAATACCGACACTTATAGGAATCACTATCATAGTTTTCAACTTTCTTTGGATGAGAAATAGTTTCATCATCATTCATAGAGGTGATGTCTTCTTTTTTAGGATTCTTCTCAGTTAACACATAAGAAACATTGAGAAGACTTAAGTAAAAAAGTACTTTACCCTTCCATCTCTTAAAATGGTTACCATTGGACCGAAATGGCTTGTTAAGATCTCCCATCTTGACACCCGCAGTTTTTTCAATTATAGTCATTTTCAATCTCCGTAAAAAGTATTGGTGTAATATACACAAATGTAAAATATTACAGTTGAAATAAAATGAACAAAAATAATTATATTAATCTTTAGGCTGAGGCACGGATATCTCGCCTCTTTAAGAAGATTCAAGCCCACTGCGGCATAATCTACACCAATCCAGCAGTATAACTCTTGACTTGTCCCCTCCAGGATACAACAGCCCAACTACAGCGTATAACTCAAACAATTTCGGATTAGTTGAAGAGTCCAAATCCACAAAGGAACACCTCCCTTCAATTAACAAGAACTCTCTTTTTGACTTACTCTTTGTTGTTGTAATTGGCAGAAGGTGGTCAAATATGACCACTAATCCTTTTCATAATTTCTCCATTATTTCTTATAACCTATGTAACCTATGTAACTCCTATGTCATTCATCTTCAGTATTTACAACACCATTTATCTTCCTATTCATTGCTAGGAAGACTTCTACTAGTATAAATAGTGGTGGTCGTCATTTGGTTTGGGACACACAATATACAAGAGAAAAACATAGAGCGAAAGAGTTAGTCAAAAAGAGAGTTCTTGTTAGTTGAAGGAAGGTGTTCTTTTGTTGAGCTTTGGACTCTTCAAATAATCCGGAGTTCTTTGACTTATACACTGTTGTAGGGCTGTTATATCCTGGAGGGGACAAGTCAAGAGTTATACTGCTGGATCGGTGTATATTATGCTGCAGTGTGCTTGAATCTCCTTAAAGAGCGAGATATCTATGTCTCAGCCTAAAGATTAATATATTCATTTTTGTTCATTTTGTTTCAACTGTAATATTTTATATTTGTATATATTACACCAACAAGTCTCACTTACAAAATCATAGTATAATTTGCTACTTGAAATCTTAGTATGAAATTAATGAGTAGTTTACTAAATCAATTCTCGAAAACATCATACGACTTCATTGATACACTTTGAATATTATTACTTATACCATAAGATTTAACATAATTTTAGACCGAGAAAATATTTTTAAATATTATTGATACTACCATTAAGTTAATATGATCATATAAAGAGTAACTATGTATTACTATAACTATTTCAAAAAATAAATTAACAAGTAAATATATTATTTATAATTTAAAAATTCTGACATTTTAAACATGAATACTAGTTATTCTTATACACAAAAATGTATATATGCCATAATTAATGTATTTTTGGCAGGGGCCATATATGTGTGTGATGTGTAGTTAAGTGATAGAAGATAAGGGGAGAGAGAGAGAGAGAGAGAGGGATATGGCAAGCAGAGGTGGAGGTTGGATATCATCAAGAAGCTGCATAAACACTAGTATTCCACAAAGAGATAGTAGTACAAGGATCAGCAAAGGAAATCACTTGTCATTGGTAAATCACAATTATTATTATTATTATTATTAATTGTTGTATGTATATTTGTTGTTACTCTTAGACTACTATTTGTGTTGAAGATAACAAAAAAAAGCAAAAAGCCTCTGGTGAGAATTTCTAGCTCAGATGGAAAATGGCATGGAGAATGGAATTCTGATTACATTTTCACACTTAAAGACCTTCAACTTGAAGATTTAGCTGAAGAAAGGGATACTCCAATTTCTATTCAACTCTCTATCCACAAGGTATACAACACACACACACACACACACATATATATATATAGGTTCCTTTTGATTGACCAACTATACTTTTAATTCATAATTCAATGTTGATGAGCAAGCAGCACGCTGGCTTTGGGCTCTCAGTGGATGGAACAATTATCACATCTTTCACCACAAAATGTAGCAACTGTTATTCTCCATACTGCAGAGAGGTACATACAAGTTTTAAAGTTTGGGTATTACCATCAACCAGAGACAACAAAGGATGTGCACATCAACTTCCACTGCTTGGTTGGGATGATCCATCAGTAAGTATGTATGATTTCTTTTGTTACTTCTTGTTAATCAACTAACCAAAAAAAAAATATTATCCTCAGGTCATCTATGTCAAACCAGGATTTGAAGCTGACCTTGATTCCTTGATACAAGACACCGTTAGACTTGCTACCTCTGTAAAAGTAACTACTTTTCTTCTGTTTATTATAGGGGAGAAAAACAAGTAGATTATCAATATTGCTTCTTTTCTTTTGCAGGAGACTTGTTCAGAATCATGTGAGAAATCTGTACCTAAATTGCAGCGTACGAAACTCTTCCTTATATTTTTATTAATTATAACAAAAAAGTATAATCAATTCATATTTATTTGTTTATAATAATTGCAGCTTTGGGTAAACAAAATGCTGCCTCCATTGATAGGAGGTGGTCCAGATTATTGGAGCTTAAGAAGGAAACTTAACTTTCATCAAAATCTCAATATATATATATATGCACTGTAAAACCAAACAACATATTACTTTCTCCCTCTCTTCAAACTATTATCTTCTCATAGCTCAAATGAAAATAAAGGAAAATAAACTGTTTGCTTATTTACTTGCTCAAAACACTATTATACAGCATTAGCTTTTCGCACATAAAACTCCCACAACACAAAAATACTACTGTTAAGCTTTTGTATCGTTCAGAATATCCAGATATTCCCAAAAAAGACCATATAATAACTTTGTCCGCGAACCAAACAACCCCCTTTAACTTTACACGTGAAAAGAGGTACAGACTATAGAGGGGAGAGGGATGGAAGGATGGACAGATAGACAAGACTCATCAAGATGCCATAGGCAAATGAAGTGTATGATACATAAAATAGGCTGCGCTAGGATATTTGAATGTTATTTATCCAACAAAAAGGTTACACACTGCCAATTAAAAATCAAATTCTAATACTCTTGCTGGCTCTTGAAAGAAATAAATACCAATAATAAATTCAGCAATTTAATATAACGCAGAAGATCTAGGTCATCTCCAAGCCCAATCTATTTGTTCCTCATCATGATTTCTTACCATCCAAGCTCCTTCAGCAATTTCATCAAATAGCTGGCCCCAACCCCAACTTGAAAATCCCAAAAAGAACCACAAGTCATGGATAGACTGGTTTCCTAACCTTAGCTCTTCTATGATAACTACTGTGGCCCTTTGGTCAAGAAAAAATACATTTGGCAGCACCTCCATTGACTGGTTAACTATATACTTTCTGGAAAACGCAACAAAAGGCATTCCACGTTTCATGACAGGGCCACCAAAAGAAAGAGGAGCCTCCTTCAGAAGCTGTACTCCATCTTCAAGTTCATCAAGAGAGTCCCAACTGATATGTTTGTTGACAATCAGACCTTGAAATCCGGTGCTTTGATCCACTTTCACAATAAGTACTTTGGATCCATCAAACGGGTGAACATTTAGAAGCTTCTCTGTAGCAACAAGGATGGAACCAACAACAACACGAGGAGCTGATTTTGCCGAGCTACCAAGAGGAGCTCTTGTTTGGTTAAACTGATCATCTAATGTTGATCCTTCTTGAAATATAATTTCATGTGGTGAGTTCTTAAATCGAGCCTGTGAATTCATGTTATGATTTATCCCTGGTTCACCTCCAGTCCACAGTATACCTGATGTAGGAAGAGGGAAAGACAAACTTAGAAACATATTTTTTTAAAAAATTAAAAAAATGTACTATGCAGAATACAAAGATAACTGCGCCAAGAAGCAAATCATCAGAAAAAATTATTGATGATAGGCTTCAACTGCATACAAGTACTCACCATATACTATATGAATAGACTTATTCTTTGCTCATTTTACAGGCAGAAGGGAGGAGGGGTTGTTGTTCATACTATGGAATTGGTAATAATTTTATCCTTCCGCCTTCGTTGTACAGCATTTACGTCTCTTCAATGTTTGACATGAAATGCAAACCATGACATATGGAATTAGAACAATAGAGGATTGAGTTATATACTTTTCAAGCAAAAGAGAAAACAATCTCAAATTTACTAGCTTTCCTAAACAAGGCTGGGAATTTTTAAAAAAATTCTTGAAACTCTGGAACGTGGTTGTTTTAATTATTCCAAGAATCCATTCCACTATATGCCTTGGTGCTTAATTCAAGTGGCAAAGGTTGAGGAATTTATGACTTAGATATCAAGTACGAGCTCTGCGCCATGGCATGTTAGCACCCCATTAGTCTACCAACAGTTTACACATGTAACTATTACTTTGGCCCGAGATGGGGTTGTTGTTTATACAGATGCAGGTCTAAATAGGGAGAAGGATAAAGAAAGCATTGGAATGGTGGCTATAGATAGTTGTGGTCATTTTTTTAATGCCTTTGGTACCCCTTATTCAATTTGTAGGGAAGGACATAACTGCTGAAGCACTAGCAATTCGGGAAGCTGTGGAAAGAGCACTACAAAAGGGTTGGTCAAAGGTTCACATACTGATGCAAAGAATGTCATACAAATGTTGCAAAAGAATTTGATAACATCTTTGGAAATAGAGACCATTTGCGAGAATGTCTGGCAATAGATGAAGTCTTTTGAAGAAATCGAGGTTATATATATTCCTCGAACATGGAATGTATTAGCTCACAATCTAGCAAAAATTTCTATTTCGTGTATAAATAGGATTGCTTGGGATTCTTCCTTCCGAAGTTGTGTTCTAACGGATGCAATGGTGTCTTATGGACATTTTAAACATATTTTAAAGTAATGCAATAAAGTATTTTCCTGAGAAAAAAAATGAAAATGAGTCTGATTAGGGTGATAAAAAACTTTGGGATGAAGATTAAAATTTCGAATTTTTTAAAAGGTTTTCCTTCTTACTTTTGAATTTCAAAAATTAATTTCCTGCCTTTTCTTTACATTTTCATCTTATTTTGTCCTTCTTCTCCTTCTCTCTGCAATTCATCTTCTTTTCTTATTTTATGGACTGTTTTCCGTTGGTCACGAGTGTGGAGAAAATTTGAAAATAACATAAAATTCAAACCATTGAAAAAAACCCTGCAAATCCAACAAATTGTAGAAGTTGTTGTTGCAACAAATTTCAGTAATTACTGCAACTTCAGAATTTAATGCTACAATTACGAAATTTGTTGCAACTCAACAAATACCGACTTGCTGCACAAACTTTTAATGTTATTTAAACAATTGACTGAAGTTGTTTGATTTTCTGCAGAAGGTGCAGGGACGAAAAGTGAGGCGGAAGAGGTGGAGGAGGAGACGGTGCAGATGGAGAGAGCAGAGAATATGGCGGCGGTGGAGGTAGTGGTTGTGGTGGTGGAGGTTGAGGTGATGTCGTGATGATGATGACGGAAGAGGGGGTGACGGGACGGGGAGGGAGAGGGGGAGACAGGAGCTTTGTGTAAATAACAATATCTGATGACCTTTAAAAATTAGTGCATTAACAATAATCTCGATTGTAAACATTAAAGCTTTTAAAGATTTTTAAAATCAGCACCAGAAATCCTATTACAATGCTCTGGTGATGTGCCGACCTTTTCATTTGATAGCCAAAATTATGTGATTGTCCTATCATATTCTAATGTTATTTTCTTTATTGACAGAAATTTTGTAGTGATATAGCTGACAATTAAAAAGACAAAACTTACAAGGTTAAGTCTAATTTTAGATATTAATGATGAATTTAAATTAATTATAGAATATTTTTGTGTGCTAACCAGTGGCTGATCCAGGATTTCCGTTAAAGAGGTTCGAAAAATAAAAATATAAACGTGTAAATAAGTCTTTCGAAATGGGCTCTTTGAATTTTTTTGGGTTATGTTTTTAAAGTAAAAAATGCTTGAAAAACAGAACTGATTTTTTTAAACAAATATACAGTGAAACTATAAAGGAAAAATAAATAAATGTTGTTGCATGGATTCGAACCTGGGGCATGCAGCTTAATATTCAGGAGTCTTACCATTGAGCCATCTATTTTTATTTGTTATTGAGGGGGTTCAAAATATATGCATCTACAAAAATACAGAAAATTTACCTTATATATATTGTGTATTTTTTTGCCGAGAGTGTTTGGGTGAAGACCCTGGACCCAACGTGGGTCCGCCCCTGGTACTAAGAAGTAGTTCAGTAAACCAGGTGGTATTGCTATATACTGTTATAAATTGTAATAAATAAAAAGTATCGCTAAAATTAGTAATTATTTATTAAAAGGTACCTTTTTAAGTAATTTTTCCTATTTTGAATATACTTGAGCACGTTAGAAAAAAATGAAAGAATATTGTATTCTAATCATTCATTCAATTGGGAAGGTATTATACTCGGTTCATTTTATCCCCCTTAAGCACTTCTTTATGCATCTTACCCCCCCCCCCCCCCCAAAAAAAAAAAAAAAAACCATTTCCTCGTTTATAAAGCATGCTCACTTTTTCAGTTTTCCTAAACGGAATGATATTTTATGATTATGTGCTTTATTGAGCCAAGGGTCCTTCGGAAATAGCCTCTCTACCTCCACGGAGTAGGGGTAAGGTTTGTGAACACTCTACCATCCCAAAAACATACTTTGTGGGAGGATTTCACTGCGTATCTTGTTTTTGCTCCCAGAAATGCCTCCTGCCTCTAACTAATTGGCATGTATGTCTTATTACTAAATTTACTGCCATTCACTTTACATCACAGTTTCATTTTCTTCACCACTGTTTCATTAATTTAAACCAGTCCTACATTCCAATATAGAAACTAGATTCCATTATAGAAACTATTTCCGTTATAGAAACTAATTCCATTATAGAAACTATCCAGTGAGATATCTGTAATGAGTAAGGCACGTAACATCTAAAATTATATTGACCGATTGAGACAACAGCGATCTATGTAGGTTATCAAACTAGCAAATATGGAAGATAAAGAAAAGAAAATGTATATCAGTGAATCTTGACTATCAACAATTTTCTTCTTTCAAAAGAAGAAAATAAATAAAACTAGAACGATATACTGGACATATGAAACCTCCATATATGTTTAGTTAATCAGATTGACAGCTAAGTGTGAATATACCAATGATAGAAAACATGCACCAAAGTTTTTATGAATAATATGAACAATTAATGATATTTTCCTTCCTGCATCCTCTTTTTTTTTCTGCTTCACTCAGATGGGTGGTGTGCAACCACAAATAATTTTAAATCAGGAAACTCACCTTTCTCCTGAGGAAAATCGTAAAAGTGGCTCCCGTGGTGAGCAAGAAAGTCAATGATATTAGATACTGCCATATCTCCACCATAGGGGATAGCTTTCTTCCTCCCAGCTGGAAATAAGAGTAGAGATGGATATAGTTCCCTCTGCAAAATTGCAATGGACAGGCAGGCGGTTTAACACTCATACATATAGATGCATGACTATGAACTGCTTAAGTTTAGTCAGAAAGCATTAGAGTTTAGAGACTACAGAAGCTTTTGATTCTCCCACCTGCATTTCACATGCCAGGAAGAAACTTGTAACAAGATTTCGGCGCAGAAGTGCATGAGTTTCAGCCATTAAACTTTATTTGATCAACAGGATCACTCAACAGCAACGCTCTTTCGAATTAGTCAATTAGTTAATTTTTTTCAAAAGATCTGAGCATGGGAAGCACTTGTCTTCTTTTTTTTTTATGACCTTAGTGTATGGGCCAGCTTTCGCACACCTCAGCTAATTTCACAGGATACCTCCCACTAACAACAGGTATTAGACAACTCTATCCACCAAGGCAATGACAGTTGGGAAGAAATCACCTAGTGTTTTTTTTTCTTTTTGTCTCTGTTGGGATTTGAACCCAAGACCTAATGGTTCTCAACTTACTTCATTTGACCACAAGGCAACACCCTTGAACGCAACATGGGAAGCACTTATCTTGGCAGATCCCTAACTATACAAAGAAGATCTCAGCCCAAGCATGTGAAATATTAAAGGCAGTGGCATCTCTTTGCAGAAGGGTGAAAAGAAGCATCAGAAATGAGATTGCAGGTATTACTGCATGCCTTTGAGCCCAACCATTTGCAACCATCTAAGTATGCTAAGTTGCTTATGGAATCTAATACTTCTACAAGTAATCAGCTGAAAAGGCTGTCTTGGGAAGCCAAAGTGTATTGCATACAGGGAAAGTTCTTGGATCATAGGAATCTGTTTTTCCCCTTTTCTAGATCCATGAATTTTAAGTTTAGTACTTATCAGCTCACATAAAAGTAACTTGTAAAAGTTGGTCGTTAATAGGACGGAAATGGTTTCTCACATGGTGGCTATCAACACTAAAAAAGCCAAACCTTTTTTCTCATTAAAAATTTGCAGATCAATGTAAGAGTTTAGCCATGCGATTGGGGCAACCAGAAACGGCAGAAATTTCAAGAAAAAGCATCAGTGTCTAGATTTCCTTGATGAGGATCCCTTCAAGGTTTGTTTTTAATCAAGTAAATGTATTTTCATTCATAAACATGGTATATAGCCGGAAGAAGTACGAACCTCAACCCAATTTAAAACTTGAGCGAATAATCCAATGTCATTCTTCTCCCCAACCCAATTTAAAACTTGAGCGAACAATCCAATGTCATTCATCTCCCCAACAGGAAAATGTCACACTTCCTCAAATTAATTTTAAGGCCTAAAATCAAATGAGAACTTGGCCTAAATAATCCAGTTTGGCCTCAACTACATAAAAAAAGAAACAAAGATATCATACGTAGACAACACTGGAAGGCCAATGGAAGTGGAAAAGCCTAGGTTTTAACTAAGATGGTGGAATATGGTGCTGAGATGCCTTCCAAACACCATGAAAATCAAAGAAATTTGGATCAAAGTCGGGGGTGTTCCTATACACCTTTGGAAGCACAAAGTTTTCGAGGAAATTGGACAAACTCTGTGGTGGAGAAAGAGTTGAAGAACCACATGAAGTGGGCAAGGATTTAAGCTGCAAATGATGCAGAAGCATACCACAAGAGGGTAAGACAAAGTAATGCCAATCTCTGTGACTCGGTACAAAAATCCCTAAGAACATGTTGGGAAGGTACAGATGGCAACTGGAAAGGGGGATTTAAATAAGTCATGTGAAAGCCACATGGATTCTTCAATGAAGAGCTCTGGATTGGGCTTAGAGAGGCCCTAGGGAAGGTAATTTATTGAAGTGGAAAATCGGCCTCATCAGGCAAGCATAGTTATTTTTAACAAAATAACAAATTCATCTCAGTCCATACTCAATAGACACATACTTCATGAAGACATGGAATTCCGTATCTCTATTCCAGTCATGCAAGACACATAACACAACATTGTGCAGGAGATGATAGTGGTAAATCCAAGTGAGGAATGGTGGAAGATTCTATGCAAATCACGGAAGAGACAGTTACATAAGAAGTTTTAAGGGGGGAGATGAGGGGGGAGCCCATGCACAATTGCTGGTCACAGATCATTGACCTCTAAGACAGAATGGGAGATCGAAGAGGCAGAGCCTTTGCACACACAACAACAATTAATTACAGAAAAGGAGGAGGTGTCTATGTGGGTGAAGCAGAACACGCTGAAACTGGGAAAACAATTGGGGGCTGATTTGGGGGGGGGGGGGGGGGGGGGGGGTGTACAGATAAGGGAAGGAACATCCTAACTATTACATGATGCAATTCAAACTAGTATCATGAAATATCAGGGGTTTAAATAGCAAGTATAAAAGGAGGCTAGTCAAGAACATTATGGGGTATTGGAAAGCTGATATTATCTGTGCACAATAAACTAAATTAGAGAGGGTTATCACGATTGATAATGCAACTATGGGGGCGTAGATGGATTAAAATGGCATGTTTGGAGGCAAGTGGAACTAGAGGAGGGATAATGATGCTATGGGATAGTAGAATCTGGAAAGGAGGAATACCAGATATAGGTGCATACACAGTTACATGTAAATTTCAAGCACAACTGTAGGACTTCACCTGCCATGTAACAAGGGGAGTATGCTCCTAATTACTATGTCGAAAGAAGACTAGTATGGGTGGAAAAATCTATCAGAAGATTAATAGAAGGTCCCTAAGTAGTCTTTGGAGACTTCAACATGGCCAGATATGTCTCAGGGAAAAGGAACTTTGTCAGAAGAAAAAAGGGCATGAGGAAGTTTTCTGATTTGATTGAAGATATGCATCTAATTGACCTCCATCTTGGGAAATGCTCATTTCACTTTGTTTAAAGGGGATAAGGGGGAGATAGCCTTGAGAATTGACAGGATTTTGTTGTCTCAAGAATGGGACGACTCTTTAGCAACTGAAACAAATTGCAATCCAAAGAATTATGTCAGACCTTTCTTCAATTTTTTCATTTTTTTAAGGGAAAAAGGATAAATATACCCCGAACTATCATAAATGGTATGTCAATAACCTCCGTTATACTTTAAGGATGTATATGCCCTTACCGTCATTCTTTTGGGTTGTGTGTATCCTTGAAACTAACGGACGAACACGTAGCATCATCTAAATGATTCACCCGATTTTATTTATTTTTACCCGAAAATTAAAAATCCACCCGACCCACAACCAAAATGGGTGGTGCCAAAATCCACTCTTCATTTTCATCAAAAAACATCCCTTTATTCTTCTCAACGCACCGTAACCATGGATCAAGAACTCGTTTTTCAAGGATGAAGATGTCTTGTTCACAAAAACTACTGTTTTCTTCACTTTCACTTCAAATATTGTACATTCCATATACCATTCAGCTTCTATATGAAACATCCCCTGCAAGTTTGTCAATCGTGTGTCTTTCGAATTCTTTAAATTTGTAGCATTATGCTTGCTAGCCAAAGATAAATAAAGAATCTTCATCTTCATTTAGCACAGTAGGAATCTAGGTTATTGGGTGTTTTGTACATCATCTATTTCAAAAACATTTTCAACACCTTTCAATAATAACAATCGATTTGAGCTTGAAATTTTTGATTTGATTGTAGCACCACTTAAAGCTTGAAGCTTTGTCCATCAATGGTGGTAGTATTTTCTCAAATCCTTTCAACAATAACAAATCGATTTGAGCTTGAAATTTTCGATTTGAATGTAGACCTACTTTAAAGCTTGAAATCCATCAATGGTGGTAGTATTTTCTCAACCCCTTTCAACAAATAATATGATTTGAAAAAATAAATGAAATTTGGTTTTCTTGATTTTGATTAAAATAATATGCTTCTGGGTTTTTGTTTGAGAGATATGGAAAAAGAATTGAAGAATATTTTTCCTTTTATTTGATATTTAATAATGATGAAAAGCTATGTTTTTTTAATTTTAGTTGTAAATGTCATGGTATTTAAATTTGGGCCATGGGTGGGTAAATTATAGAAAATGGGAGGGTTTACAATTTTTTTTTGATAAATAAATAAATAAAATCAGGTTAGTTATTTAGATGATGTCATGTGTCAATCGTTAGTCTTAAGGGTATAGATGATCCAAAATATTGATGGTAAGGGTATATACAACCTTAAAGTATAACGAAGAGTATTGACATACCATTTATGATAGTTCGGGGGTATACTTTTCCTTTTTCCCTTTTCTTATAACCGAGAAATCCGTCTGTGACCCGACCCTTGGACTAATCAAAGCCTTCTAAACTCGGTGTATAATGGACCCGCCCCTCTACCCTTCTCCACTTAAATACTGAGCTTGGTTTTGCATGGTGTGGGGCTTGAACCTGTGACCTAAGCCACAAATCCTCCACCTTTTGCCACTCGACTAGGCCTTAGGGGGCAAACTGTTCTCTAATTGCAATTAAAAAAAACCATGCAAATTAGACATTGAGAAAGCAAATGATCATGTAAACTGGGGCCTTGTTATGGATCTGCTAGAGAAGAAGGGATTTGGTCACAAACGGAATGAGTAAATTAAATTTTGCATTTTAAAAGTGAACTTCTCTATACTAATTAATGGTTAAACATCAGGTTAATTTAATTCACAGAGGGGCGTAAGACAATGTGATCCATTATCACCTTTTCTTGTTCCTCTTACTCATGGAGGAACTAAACAACATGACTAAGATAGCATACGGAGAAGGTTGGTTAAGAGGATTTGAGGTTTCCAAAGCTAGAAGAGATAGCTTGAAGATAACTCAACTTCAATATGCAGATGACACACTTATATTATAAGATCCTGAAGAGGAGCATCTCAAAATACTGAGATTAATCTTGGTAATGTTTGAAGTAATGTAATCATTGGAGGTAAAACTTCCTATACCCAATTAGTGAACTGCCAAATATGGAAATATTAATAGACAATCTTAGGGGATGAAGTGGCTTGGATTGGCTTTTGGTGTAACTCTTAAGTCTTATGGAATTTTGGAATGGGTGATCTAGAAATGTGAGAAAAAGTTAGAAAGGTGAAAGTCGACACTCATTGGTTAGAAAATTGACTTTGATAAACTCTGTGATTGATGCACTCCCATTCTCCCAATATATCTGACATCATTATTTCTTGTCCCAACAAGAAAAAATTCTAAGGCAGGAGAACAAAGATAGAAAGGGTTACCACCTCGTAAAATGGAAGGAAATGATCAATGAGAAGAGATTTAGGGAAATAGAAATGTTCAAATGAAAAATAGAATCTACGGGGCATAGTAATCAAAGTTGAATATGAGGAGATTGATAACTGGATGACAATGGAGGTCAGTACTCACTGCTCCTTATGATGTTAGCTAAAGGAAATCAATCAAAAAATTGTGGAATGAATTCAATGATAACACCATAATCAAAGTGGCAGATGGAGTTAAAACTATATCCTGGAAAGATGATTGACATTAAGCAAGCTACAAAGAGACACTATTCCTAAATATTTGCAGAGTACAATATCAAAACTGTGGACACCACAAGGAAGGAATTTTGCGTTCAGGAGATACCAAGAGTAACAGAATTCTTCAAAACATTGACCAATTTAGCGGTTTGAAGTCAAGACTAGACATCTTACAGTGGCAGTGAAATAGTAAAGGGACTTTAAAGTAAAAATGCAACCTAAAGGAAGATGAACCAACCAAATCAGCATGGAAAGCCAAAATCGCACACAAAGTAGCTTGATTTGTTTGGTTATTGGCTAAGGAAACTGTGCTGACAGGAGATAACTTGATGAAGAGGGGGATCCCTTTATTTCTCAAATTTTTTTATTGGGGGGAGATTATTCTAAGTCTCAAAAACATACTTAGTCCATGCCTGGAAAAATCACAGAAGCATTACATAGTTGGGAAGAAGCAGTGGTACAGGAACAATTGGAGAACTGTACTTGCAACTATATGGTGGACACTATGGAAGGAGAGGAACCTTAAGGGTCGTTCGGTAGAGTGTATTAGCAAAAGTAATGCATGCAGCATGCATTAACTCTATGTATCAGTAATATCTTGTTAGGTTCACCTTTTTATGTTGCATTAGTTATGCACTCTATTGTGTGTTAAGGTGTGCATTACTAATACCATGGATTTCTAGGAATTGGTAAGGCTAACCCATCAGTAACCCCCTAACGTTGGCACTATATTTCACTTAGACACCTCAACTGCCGATGTTCATTTTAGACACTTTATGTAGGGTTCTGCTGTGTCATTTGAGTACATGGCATAATGAGTCCGATAAACTCATTGACCAGCAAGAATGGTGCTTTAGTTAATTTTTAATTATTTAATTTCTTCTTCCCCATTTTTCTGCCACCATTTTGCCCAAGTTAAATTTCATCTATTGTGAATGAAGGTTTCAGCAAAATGACTGAGCTAAAAAATTTCTCTGCACTAACAAAAATCTCCCATTCTCTATCAAGCTATGTTTTAGGTAGAAAAAAAAAGGGGAAAAAGTGATCGTAATTTATTTTGTAAGGGCAAAAACATTACAATGGTGCCAAATTTAGAGTTTGGAGAAGACAAGGTGGAGCGTCTGTATAAGGATTGGGGGAGGGAGTGATTTACTGATTTAAATTTATTTTTGTAATTATTTGGGTCATGTGTCATTAATTTATTGGTTATTTTTTTTATTTTTACTCAAAATTAATCCAAAATCACTTTTGACACAAATGTCATTGTTTTATTTGTCATTAACGAGTGTAACACACCATTATATATTTATTTTTGCTGATATTAAAAAAGTGTCAAAATGACATAGTAGGAACCTAAATGAGGTGTCCAAAATGAACATCGTCCAATTGAGGTGTTTAAGTGAAATATTGTGTTAACTTCAGGGGCCACCGATGGTTAGGCTTATTAGTAATGCGAAGGTTTTAATGCATGCATTAGCATGACTAAAGACCTCATTGCCCCTTAAAATCTTTTTTACATCTTTTCCACTATAATTGATGGATATCTTTGTAAATTATTTTATGCAACATGCTATTTTAATGCACTAAATCAAACAATGTTGTTAGAACAACATATGTGTATATATGGTAGGTAGTTTGATTTACTCCTATTTTAATTAGGTATTGATTTGTATTGATTGGATATGATTTCCTTAGGACACGTTACTTAGTTATATAAACCCCAATAGCTTGTGAAAAGAATCAAAGCTTAGTTCTCGCTAAAACTCTTGTTCTCTCACGTGGTATAAACTCTTTCTTTAGTGAGAAAACAAGAATAAAATAAGAGAACAAAATTGCTACACATTTTTCTAGCAAAAGCTCCATGTTCCACGATTTTGACACTCTTAGGGGTATTGTGCATATACCAATACCACCATTACGATCGCCATCCTTGTGATGGTATTTTTCGAAAGATTTTTTTCGTTAACTTTTCCAACGAGACAGCAAGCTGTTTGCCGATTTATTCTTCAGGTTTTTCCCGAATTTATTTTAATTTTGGACACTAATAGATTTGTTTTCATAATCTCTCGAATCCGATATGTTTAGCACTAAATTTGTGGGCTCCAACACCAATCAACTATTTTTTTTGTTTGAGGTATAATACAATGACTTTCTTTTAAATGATTTGAGGGTATTTTTGTGTTTACATAGACTTATCCCATGGTATTATATCTCATGTATTACTTATACCTCCAAATGGAAGGTATTAGAAATACATCCTATAAAACCATGTAGAAGGTATAAGTAAACCATGGATTAGCTATACATAAGCTCAAATTCCTACCAAACATAGTACTAAATAATACCATACATAATACACGGACTATTTGTTTTAATGTGGCCTACCAAGCGACCCTAAGTATTGTGGCACGAACCAGTGTAAAAGCAGAGTACAGATCTATGGGTCATGGAATCTGTGAGACCATTTGGCTTAAGAAAATGGAGGAACTAAGAAGACCTATGACTCCACTGATGAAGCTATATTGCGCCAATAAAGCTGCAATAAGCATTGCCCACCATCCAGTACAATACGATAGACAAAATATATTGAAATATATTGAAGTGGATAGATATTTCATCAAGGAGAAGCTCGAAGAAGGAATCTTGCGCTTTCCATTTTTGCTGACTGATCAGCAAACACCCGATGTTTTTATTGTGTGTGTTTGAACCGAGATTCGAAGGTCCTGTAGGTAAGTTAGGCATGTTACATATCTTCTACATGCCAACTTGAGGGAAAGTGTTGAGTTGTATAATCTGATTATGATCACATGGAATCAAATCAGATCAGATCAGATCAGATAAGTTGAAATGTTTCAGATCTTTTAGGGATTACTTTAGATTACTTTATATTAGAATTATCCCTTAGTTTTGGGGATTACTTTAGATTAGGCATGTTATTTCATTTTTTATTGATTTGTTTTCTCCATAATTTGTATACTCTTCGAATGAATAGAATGTACAATTCTGATGCCATACATTCAGTATTTCAAATGTACAAATCAATTTTTAATACCCTCATACACTCTCCTATTTCTCTGCCTCCATCCCATTCCCTTTGTCTGGCCTCTGCATCTCCTTGATATCTTCTTATCAAATACTCCCTCCATATCAAAATAAGTGGTGTTTTTACTTTTCACTATATTTCAAAATAGTGGTGTCTCACAACATCAAGATGGCATTGATTTTTTTCTTCCAATTTTACCATTACTTAAATAAATGTAGTTTTACATTACCAAGAAACCAGTAAAGAGATACTCTTTTTCAATACAATTGATTAAGAGTAAATTAGTAAAAACACTTCTTACATTCTAGGAGTGAGTAATTTTCTTAAGGGTGTGCCTGAACTAAAAACACCAGCTATTACGAAACGGAGGGAGTAATGCCTCTTGTTTACTGTTCAAGAGAAATAAGAATGTTCAAGAAATGAAGCATGAAATAATTACTCTAAATATGACCTTAGAATGATATACTTGGTAATTAGTAGGAGTACAAACATAACAAGCATACCAATGCCAAAATAACAATTTCAATTTGAAATTAGTCACACCTGAAGCACTGATTTCAGGATTAAGCCGCAGTCATTGAATGTACAATCCATCAAGTAAATCACTGGAAACTTCAGGAACGCATTTCTCACCTCAGCTGCCACAAATTTAATCACTCATCAATTAAAGCAAACCCAAGCACGTTGCCATAATAATAAATCAACATTGCTTTTTACCGCAACCAAGAGATATAGCAAAGCTTTTGCACTAACTTGATTAATTTGTAATGCAGGATATCGCCTGAACAAACTAAAATTGGTTTGTTCTGATTTTATGTTTATTATTTATGGCCTAAGAGCGAGGATAGACATGAATACAAATTGCTTCTCAACTTTAAAGAAGTATGTATCACACTTGTTAAGTATCTTCTAGTAGAAAATAGGTCTTTTATACGATGAGATGAAATCATGCGGATTTTATGTTTTAAATGATACGATAATTTGACAACTTTTTTTTGATACAAGTGTTTAGAACTTAAAACATTATGCATGCTTACAATCATAATCTTAGACCTAGTTTTATATAAACATCTTATAAAAAATTAGATTATAAGTTGGCTGGAAATCCAAAGAAGAGCAGATATGGGATGAACTTCTTACCCCCATTCAACAACGGTTTGTGAGTCTTAAACCTATTCCTCAGGGTTCTATTATACCCCTTGATTGCACGGTATACTTCACGAACAACCAGTTCCATCCTCTGGCAAAAACCACACCACCTATTGCTGAAAAGAACTAAAATATCCCTATCTCGAGAACTACCAGAATTTTTGGAATCGGACTGATTATAAAGGACCAGCTCATTGAACATATGCCCCGTCACTCGAGGGATAGAATCCGCCTCATGAAAATCCAGATTAACAAATGGTGGAATTGGAGCCTCCCTAATGGTTGGAACAACATGCTCAGACTGTTTATATGGGTTAAGACTTCCATTGAGAAAGCTATCAAGAAATTCAGATAGCAAAGTGCAGCTGAAATCTTCTTGCTCACTTAAAACATAGTGTTGCGGTGAAGCGGGATCAATAAGTACCACAGATGGTATTTTTGAACCTGATGTCAGAGCTATAAGACGTCTATAGTGACCATCGTGATAGAAGAAGGAACCTCTGAAGTTTTTATTTTTCTCCTGCTCATTCAGCTCCTTGATTGTTTCCTCTACAGTAGGGCTATTAGCAAGCTTCTTCAGATCATCATAACCAAATTTTACAGATATTTGTGAACTTTCATATTCAAGGAGATTCTTCTCGTCGTTTTGCTGAAGTAATTCAGTATTAATAGGGTTTGATTGTTTGATGTGCTTCTCGTCCTCAACATGCAGCATTCGATAATCAGTAGGTTCTTCTGGAATACCTTCTAAAGGACAATGTTGATCTGACTGAAGTTCTGTGAGCACCAATATAGTGTCAGAATACTTTGGGCAAACATGAGAAGACTTGGCTTCATTTGATTCAGATTGCTCATTGTATTGCTTCCCCAAAATGGTATCTCCAAGCAACATTATTTTTCTATCTGGATCAATAATACCTTCAGAAGCACCTTCCACAAAGATCTCTGAAACTTTGTTTGACTGAAATTTTGTTTGACCTGGTAAAGCTTCAGCAGTTTTGATGTCAAAATCTTCAGATAAAAGTTGAAATCCTGCTTCATTCGCAAGCGAGCTCAATTTAACTTCCTTCTTTTGCTGAAGTGCATATGTCAAGATTTTATGCAATGTACTACCTTCTAAACCTGAAACCAGATCTTTTAGGATGACTTGTTTCCCCTGATTCATTACAACAATTGACATCTTGTCTTTGCTATTTATCTTTTGAGATGCTGTCAACAGCCCCACTTTAGGGTGTCTGGAGGTACTACTTGATGCTTGAAAAGCCTTAAGAGATGTCATTTGTGATCTGAATGTTTTTGGTTCACTCATTTCATTTGACATCTGAACTTTCAGGGCAAACTCTCGAAAAGAATCAAGAGCCTTCCTGCTTTTTTCTCTAATCTTCAACGAGTCAGATGATCTATCAATAAAAAGAACAACAGATGGCATATTTGCTGGAAGAGCATTCTCAAGATCATCATCATCCTCCAGCTGCATAGTAGGATATCAATGAATCAATATAATATGATAGATAAATGAACTGACAGAGAAACCACATCAGCGCAAAGAAAATTATCTGATCATCTTTACATATAAAAAATCTGATGCCAGGCATTATCTGCTTGGACCATGACTTAAGTAGTTTCTCCTTACATTAATTTGTTAGCTGTGATGATTGAATAGAATTCAAAAGGTCATTAATACCCATAGTTCTATCCAAAAGAAAGTTAATATCCCATAGTTCTATAGTTCCTAATTTTTCGTTTGGCTTCCCTCAATCTTCCTTTCCAACAATAGCTTGCTAGTCAAAACGTCATCTCTCTGCAACACTGTCGTCCGTTCTTTCCACAATTGTCTCCTCCTACTTTTTCTTTTTTTGAGAAGGTAACACATTTATTATAAAAACAAGGAACTACACCAAAGGTAACACATTTCAGTAATTATTACAATAGCAGTCAATACAGCAAAACCTTCCACCTATCTACTCCAAAGTAATTTAAACGGAAAAGGCTCAAAAATACCCTTGAATTATCGGAAATAGCTCACATATACCCATAAACTATATTCTAGCTCAATAATATCCTTCCGTTAAAGTATTGGGTCACATTTACCCTTACTATTAACAGCGGTGTGTTAAGTGTCATGTGGATGCCACATAAGCACCAAACAACTCTCACCTCCACATAGACTCATAAGACCTAATTACTAATTTTGCCCTCATTTTTCATAAGAGATACAGTTTGACCCATTTCATTTCTCTAATACACCATACGATTTCCCCTCTTTCTCTCTAATATGATTTCCCAATATGATTTTTCACATCTGTAGCCTATAAACATGGTTAAAAACATGTTTTCCTATTCTGTTCAGTTGCAAAAAAGTCTAATGCCTTTTCAGTTATGGTTGGCAACCATTTTGTCTAGTAAAACCTTACTGGTCCTTACCAAAATTTGTTGAGGTTACGAATGAGTAGGATGTTGATTCTATAAGAGATCACGCTAAATTGTCTTCCTTGCTATTGTATTGATTGATCCAGAATGGTTATACAAAAATTAATGACAACAATCATCAAGGAAGAAGCTGCTGAGAAACAGAGAACAGCAGCAACAAGTTCACCAAACTCAAGAACTACAACAAACTCTAGCTGAAGCAATCAGCAATGCAGCATCAAGAAGAGCAGTAGAGGCTGCTGCTACGTCGAATACCAGCATGATCACCTCTATTAGAGAGAGGGAAATCATATTAGAGAGAGAGGGGAAATTGTATGATTTATTAGAGAAATGAGAATAGGTGAAATTGTATCTCTTAAGAAAAATGAGGGCAAAATTAGTAATTAGGTCTTATGAGTCTATTTGGAGGTGAGAGTTGTTTTGTGCTCATGCGGCATCCACGTGGCACTTAACATACCTCTGTTAATAGTAAGGATAAATGTGACCCAATACTTAACGGAAGGGTATTTTTGAGCCAGAACAAAGTTTAAGGGTATATGTGAGCTATTTCCAATAGTTCAAGGGTATTTTTGAGTCTTTTTCATAATTTAAAACACAAGGAGTGTCCTCAGCTCTAAAGGATATTCACTTTTACACCTAGAGTAGAAAAGCCCTAGACAGTTCATCTTTAAGATCTAAAAAGTAAAACTCTTATCTTCAAAACACCTCTGATTCCTCTCCCTCCAAATAGTCCACCATATGCAATCTAGGACGATCTTCATCTATTAAGTAATAATTTGTTTCCTTTTTCTACTAGGTAAATAATTAGTTGATAATGGGAAGATCTCTATATACAGGCAATATATCAAAAAGTACACAATCTACAACATAATTTGATTTTCTATGAATGACACTCAATCTACTGTACAAACTACAAACGGAGTGATACTGTACATAGACGTTCTCTATTCCTTCAAAGTTCTCCTATTTCTTTCCCTCCACAAGTGAGTGCCAATGGTGCAAGATCCCAGTCTTCGACTACTCTTCCTTCTTCTAAATTCTAACTAGACAGTGCCTCCTTCACTGAGTCTGGCATTGCCCATTGCAACCCGAACCATCTCAAATCTCACATCACAAACAAGTTGCTACCTGACAATGTAGGAGGAGGGTGGTCCAAATATTCACCAAAACATCTGCACATAAAGCACCAGCTAACATGTGTAATCCACCTTTTTGTCAAATTCTCAGCTATCAAGATTGCTCCTTTGCTCTAGTCAAGTGAAAAAACTCTGGGATCCAAACCGATAAGTCTGGGGAAGTCATTTCTTCCCTCACTAAGAGCTTATGATAATATGATTGTACTAATTATGATCCATATCTTCCCATCACATAATCCTCTCCTCCCATCAATTTTCATCTTATGGCCTTTGGAGTTGTTTCAATCATTGGAACACCAACTTGTGATTATAATTTATATCTAAGTGATTTGCTCTTCTTTTTTTCTTATGAATCCCCAATGGAGAAGCTTAAACACCAAGACAACAGTTCCAAGCTGCTTGTGTCCTGAAAATTAAGGCTTGTTAATAACACAAAATGAAACACTCTATCTTCTAAGTCAAGGTTCTATTTGATTTATTACCCGAGCGTTTTTTCATGTTTGGGACTACTTTCAGCCACATTTTTTCAGTCTTCTCCTTGATACAGAGTGATAAAGGATGTACTTACAAGACAACTCACACGACCACAACTTAGCCTTCTCTTGAACTGTTGAAGCATTTCTAACAAAACTAACAAAAAGGTAGCATACAGCCCCCCCCCCCCCCAGTACTTTCAAGAGTAAGTGTACTACATGTGCGAATATTACATATACATAATTGGGCTCCACAATGTTGTCTCCATGCCCACCTACAACGGTACTAAATAATAAGTATATGATGGGAAATAGATTTTTTAGCTGTTCAGGAAACGAATGAAGAAGCACTTTTTTCTTACAATACATATACATGTGTCATTTTTTCTTCTTTGCGCCTTTTTTAACTAAAGTTCGGTTCTTTGCGGTTAAAGCCCCATAGATTTTGAGCACCTTTTAATGTTTTTCACTTTAACAACACTGTTTTCAAACACCACATCCTTTACCCACCTCCCCAAGTCATTCTCTAGGAAATTCCATATATTCGTAGTAGTTCAAGTCACATACTCCCATAATCCATTTTCTCTTCAAAAAATTCCCTTCGAGCTGACAGAAAAGCAAGAAATCGGCTTTTATGTTATCAATATAACTGTGTGATTCGGTGAGACCTAAAATTTCTCCATACTCTTTTCTTCCTAGAACAAGGATAAAAGGATTTGGTTGACTAGTTATATTTTAATTTTTCTTCAGCATTTGAGTTGATGAACTAAATCAGATTAATGGAAATTCCGCAAGTATTTCAAAAACGGATAGTTCGACAAAACTGCTATTTATTTTTTTGGAGATTGGAAGCAGTTACTAATTCATGATCTGGCATGTACATAAGAAAAGAAATTTGTGATTTGACTTTTCTAAATGAGAACTGTTGAAGATATAACGAACTAAATAAGAGTGTGTACTCCATACCCACTTAAACTTTTAGAGAAGATGGTAGAGATCCTGCAATCAAATCTGATTTCCAACTTTCATTGATAGAATTTTAATGTGCTTGGTTCAACAAAACAATTACGCCCGCACATGTGAGGACATGTTAGATATATATTTAAGCAAATAAAAGTATATCCTCTAAAACAACTTTAACTTTCAAATGAGATAGTCACACATTTCCATAAAGAAACACATTAATTGATTAAAAAGAGATTTCCCAAACATAGGAAGTAGACGAATCAATCTCACTAAAGTACGAGTAAAAGGTTATCAATGTAGCTCGGCTTTGTGTTAAATTTGAAGATAAAGGACAAAAGTAGAGAGGAAATTTTTACGCCAAATTTCGGAGAAAAAAAATCAAATGAGATGTTGAAGATTCAATAGTTTAACAGGAAACCTCTGCATAAAGGATGTACAAGTATGGTAGAGAATCCACATGGGAAAAGCGAATAAATAACTAGACTATCATGAGTAATACCCCCACTAAAGGAAAATCAAATCTGTAACTAGGAAAATATAGAGAGTGCCATTTTATAAAAAGTAATCAAGAATCCAAAACACAAGTTTCCAATCATTTACACAAAGCCAAATGGTCCATTAAATTGCTGGATCAACATAAGTACAAAGGAAACAACAAAAACTTGCCTCTGCAACTGGCCAAGCTTGAATCTTGGCAAAAGCTTTGAGATCATCACCTTCTTTGAGAACCTTCAAACAACTGGGGCATCCAGCAAAATGCAATGTCACCAACCATGATCCAGAATCCTTAACGTTCAATGATGAAAGCAACGCTCTATCAGGAACCAGACCAAACTTTAACCTTTCAGGAGGAAGAAATAAGTCTCTCGAAACTGTCAAAAACTTTGGTAAGAATGATTCAAAACGTTGGAATTCATCAATTTTACAGGAATCCCCACTATTAAGACTTGTATTATCAGGCCCAAGGAAAGCACTACGGTTTGCTGAGATAAACTCACTAAACCAAGGCATGTCACTACACAGATTGTCAACACCACAATCCAACTTCGCATTTTCCATCCCCTATTATTAGAAACAAAAAAAGGCAAAGTCATTAACTAATATGTATTTTTCACCAAGTCAAACAACAGTTTTGTAGTCATAAGCAATAAGAAGCTACCATCTGCCACCTGATTTTCAGTCTCTTTAGCTGCAATTGTTCCATTAAAATGTTCGTGAAATCCTGTTTCAGAATAAGAGTGTTATGTTATTGATGCATTCATCAGGAAACAACATTACAGATAGGAGAACTAATACGAACAGATAATGATTTAATATTTTCTGAATAATTATTTTACACGAATAGAACTTCCCCCAGTGGATTAGGATTCATATTATTTCAGTTTTATAGGTCTTCTGTTATTTCTAATTTATTAGGACTCTTGCTACTGTAGACCTCCATTTAAGAGAGTTGATGTTACTAATTGGTAGGGAGGATTATAGGTTGGCATACCAAGCTCCTCTCCAATGGTGGGAGGGCTACCCTCATTAGACATGTTTTGCTTGCTCTTACAGTTCATTTGCTTGGTGCTATTTGTGAGAAATAGGAAAAAAATATTATTGAATTGTTGTTGTGTCTACATTATTACATTTAGATCACACTAGAATACAATCCTTTACCAAGTAGGATACTATTTACCATTACTATTCCTATTCTAAATAGGACTGTATACACTTATTCCTATTTTAATAGGATTGTGTAAAACTATTCCTATTATAATAGGGAGGACCAATGAGGGGCTTGGTGAGATATCGACAAGTTGATCAGTCGACTTCACAAAATTGACAGTCAATATCAATGTGCTTGTTTTCTCATTAAATTACTGAATTTGATGCAAAATGTAAGTCAATCTCAATGTGCTTAATCTTCTCATGAAATACTGAATTTGATGCATACTATCGATAAAACATTATGCATTATGTTTCAGACCAAACTTGCAAAGATTATTTCAGGCCATAGAGTGACTCACATAATTGACATACAAGGCTACTAACTCCCCTTAGCAACAAAGTGCTCAAAATTCAATGTAAAGTATTGGATCATGTTAGAATTGATAGTTGAAAGTGATCACAATCTAAGAAATAAAATTATATAGGTAGGGTCGGAATGATGTCACGACCCAACTAGAAAATAGAAATTATATAGGAAAGATCGGATTGACTGCATGATCCTATTGAAAAAGAGAAATAATATGAGAAGGGTGGGAATGAGGGCATAACCCTTCTGGAAAAAAAGAAATTATATGAGTAGGATTGGAAAGATGGAACAAGTTACAACCCTATGCAAATCAAATTTGAGGAGTCATCGGAAAGACGAATAGAACTACACAAATTAAATATGAGGAGTCACAGAAAAGACACACGGTGCTATATAACTCAGATATGAGAAAGTAGTTCAAAAAAATCCACGGTACGACGCAAATTAAATATGAAAAGTAGTCGAAAGAGATGCACGGTGCTACACAAATAAGATATGCAAAAAAAAGTAGTCACCGAAAATATTGGTTCTTCCATCTCCATTCCCTCTGAATTATTTGTTCTCCATTCCCTCCGAATTATTTGTTCTGTCATAATCCTATTTGAAAATTCAAAAGGAAACATCTTGTTTGCAATCTCGTAAATATTGATCCCAAATACAGCTTTCGAGACTGAGGACCACTTCCTGACCACATCATGACATTTGGTAATGACGGGATCTCAATTTCTCCTTCTCCGAAAGATGCTACCAGGCACCTCTAGTACAACCTAGTATCCTTCACTCCAGGAGGTAAACTAATTCTAATATCGCCTTTGCCAGCTATCACTGTTGAATCTCGAAGGTTTGAATGTCATTTACTCTCCAGCCACCCTAGCATAGGGTAGATCTTCTCTAATGAATCTTGGTTGTTCAGCCAATGTCATATGATTGGAGCATTGAATGAACTTTCTCTCTTAAATCTTATCTCTTTCCAACCTGCCTTTTAGGCTAACTGAGGAATAATAAGGATTGTTCTCTCTAGACCATGAAGTGAAATGATGCTCATATAACTGCCATATTCATTTGACTTTCTTATGCAGAAATATTCAGATAGATTTTTCTTGGTCTTCAACTTACTAAACACGGTCTTCTCAATATTCTAGAAACAATGGATTGTGCAAAGTGTTGTACCACCCCAGACAAAGACATCTTTTCACTTCAAGGCTCACAAAGACTTGGCAAACTAGGAAATTGAAGGAATGGAGCAAGAATAGTAGGAGCACCTGGAAACAACAAAAGAAAGCAATCCTTGACAATTTGGCCAAATGGGAGATCCTTCAGGAGCAAGGAGCAAAGAGCATTTGCAGATGATGAACTAATGCAAAAAACAAATCTGGCAATGTCTTGAAAAAGTTGCAAAAAATAAAGAGATAAGGTGGAGACAAAGATCCAGAATACAATGGTTGAAGCAGGGGGATAACAACACAGTTTTTTCATGAAGTAGCTATATCTCGCAAAAGATACAACACCATAGAATCTTTAAAGGTGGAGGGAAGCAATGTCACCGGTCCTACTGATATCAAGGAGGTCATCAAGAGTATCCGACGATTCCAGCCCCTTAGTTAACGCGGCAGCATCCTATCGAGGCTCGGAGGGTCAAGAGATTGTGCCAAACTCCAGCCAACCGTTGGGGGTTTCTTGTAGGCAAGGATGAACATTTAATGCCCACCATGTCCAGCAAAGAACACCCCCCCCCCCCAATGCTGAAGACAAAATCTGTGCAGCAGTTTCTCCAAGTGGCAATAAAGCAGAAAAGCAAATCTGCCCACTTTTTCAGCCTTGTAAAGATTGCCACTTGTAGCCTTTCTTTTGGAATTTGTTCCCAAACGTTTTAACTTACTTATAAGCCCTTTGTATATTGTTTTAGGCAGCATATCTTGTATCTCATCTTGTAAAAAGATACTTGGAGAAAATATTGGAAAATTGGTTCTTGCCTCCCAAAGAACTTTGTCTTCCTTACTTGCTTCCCTCACTGTTTTGTGGCCTTGTTTGTTTGACTGTCTTGCTTGTTGTTTCCTTGTGTGTTTGGTTAGCTGTTGGACTGAGTTTTGAAGAGTTGTGCAAGCCTTCATATACTGTCCCACGAGGTGAAAATTTGACCCCGTGACAAGTGGTATCAGAGCATCGGTCGAAGCATCACGTCGAAGTCCCAACGGAATGAGGAGGCTGTCCAAGACAAGGAGCCCGAAGTTCGGAAGGATCCTTCCAAGAAACGTGACAAGAGCAAGGTAAGAGAACCTTCTTGTAACCCTTCTCTTGGTAGTAGAGCTGCTAGTGAAGAGGGGGAAGGTGCGGACAATAGCCAACTCGATGAGAAAATCATCGGAGTTGAGGCGGGGTTGTCGGCCTTAAATAGAAGGATTGTTGTTGTTGAGAACAACTTTAGTTCCCTCGAATCTGTATCCATTGAAGGGATGGAACAGGTGAAGAACAACCTTGTTGAGCTTGAGGAAGTTCACAAAGAGGGTTTGTCCCACCTCGAACTCAAGCTCAACGAGGCCATCTCTTCCCTTCAAAGAGAGGTTGAGGCACTAAAACGGCAGGTTGATGAGGCTGCCGAGATGGGGGGTTGCTGCTCCTGTTACTGTGCGTGAGACACGCATTGAGGCTCCCAAACCCAAGGAATTTCATGGGGAAAGGAGTGCTCAAGATGTGGAAAATTTTTTGTGGCAGATGGATGTTTACTTTGAGCACGTAAACATGCAAAACGAGGCTGCCAAATCAGAACGGCAGCCATGTATCTGACTGATACGGCAATGTTGTGGTGGCGAAGGAAGAAGGCGGACATGGGGAAGGGGTTTGCTGTATTGATGGCTGGGAGCAGTTCAAGGTATAACTCAAACGTCAATTCTACCCACAAAATGTTGTCCATGAGTCCCGTCGGAGGTTGAGGGAGTTGAAACAAACTTCCTCTGTTCGGGACTATGAGAAAGAGTTCACGAAATTGACACTCCAAATTCCGAGCTTGACCAGCGAAGACTTGTTGTTTTACTTCATGGATGGACTCCAGAACTGGGCCAAACAAGAGCTTCAAAGACGTCAAGTTCACGACGTGGACGAGGCGATAGTAGTGGCAGAATCGTTCATCGATTTCCGGGCAAATGCGGCAAAGGGGAGGGATAATCGGAGCAAAACTATTCCTCCCAAGGTTGACAACAACAGGAACAAAGGCAGACCAACTCCCAATCGAGGCAGCGACACGAGAGGTAACACCCGTGATCAACCTTCTAATTTCCGCAAGAGTTATGAGGACCTCAAGAAAGGCGTTCCTCATCGTGATGGTTGTTATATTTGTGGGGAGTCGACGCATGCTGCTCGTTATTGTCCATCCTTGAGAAAATTGAGTGTTATGGTGGCTGTCGAAAAGCAGCAAGAGAAGACTGCGACGCAAATTGGAGGTTCTGCTGGGGAGCAACGGGGGCAGAATAGCGGGACGGACAAGGGAAAGAACGTTGTTGTTGGTATGTTCAATCATATGGCCTAGTTTAATCATATTTCAATTGTTGCTTTGGCTGCTCAACCGGCTAGTATCAAGCCGCGAGAATCACTGTTTGTCGATGCCAAGTTAAATGGCAAGGACGTGCGAATTATGGTGGACACCGGTGCAACGCATAATTTTGTGACGGAACAGAAGGCCAAGGAGCTTGGCCTGAATTATGTTGCCAGCAACACCATGTTGAAGACAGTCAATGCCACTCCCACTTCCGTCCATGGCTTTGCTCCTAAAGTCCCCATCAATTTAGGAGATTGGACGGGGCTGACCGACTTCACCATTGCACCGATGGACGTGTTCGATGTAATTTTGGGGCTGGACTTTTGGTACGAGGTTAACGCGTTTATTTCACCGCATCACAACCAGCTGCACATCAGCGACACCAGAGGTTCATGCGTGGTACCCCATATTCGGGTACCACAAAACGGGATGCACTTATCGGCGATGCAAATTGTTAAGGGTTTTAAGAGAGGTGAACCAACCTTTCTTGCTGCCCTTATTGGAGGCATCGAAAGTTGTTCCGAGGCAGTTACATTGCCTCATTGCATTGAGCAGGTCCTTAGCGACAATAGGGACGTGATGCCAGAAGAACTTCCCCAACGGCTGCCACCCCGAAGGGAAGTTGACCATCAGATTGAGTTAGTTCCCGGGGCAAAATCGTCTGCCATGATGCCTTATCGTATGGCACCCCCTGAACTGGAAGAATTGAGGAAGCAACTGAAGGAGTTGCTTGATTCGGGACACATCAGGCCATCTAAGGCGCCGTTTGGTGCGCCTGTTCTGTTCCAAAAGAAGAAGGATGGGAAGCTGCGATTATGTATCGATTACCGAGCCCTCAACAAGGTCACGGTGAAGAACAAATATCCCATCCCCTTGATTGCTGATTTGTTTGATCGATTCGGGCAGGCCAAAGTGTTCACCAAAATAGATTTAAGGGTTATTACCAAGTTCGGATTGCCGAAGGTGATGAACCCAAGATGACTTGTGTGACGCGCTATGGTGCCTTTGAGTGGCTGGTCATGCCCTTTGGCTTGACGAATGCACCAGCGATGTTTTGTACGTTGATGAACAAGTTGTTCCACCTATACTTGGATCAGTTTGTGGTTATCTATTTAGACGATATCATCGTCTACAACAATAGCATGGAGGATCACGTGGAGCACTTGTGCAAAGTGTTCAAGGTTTTGCGCGACAATGACTTGTGCGTGAAGCGGGAGAAATGCAGCTTCGCTCAACCTACTGTCCAATTTCTCGGGCACACAATCAGCCATGGCGAGATAAGGATGGACGGCGACAAGGTGGAACCTATTAAGAATTGGGAGGCTCCAACGAAGGTACCCGAATTGCGGTCCTTCCTTGGCCTTACCAATTATTATCGACGCTTTATTTTCAGCTATTCAGCTATTGCAGCCCCACTCACTGATTTATTGAAAAAGAATCGTGAGTGGGAATGGTCGGATGCTTGTCAAGCTACCTTCGAGAGGCTTAAGGTTGCTGTAACGGAGGAACCTGTTTTGGCCTTGCCTGATTTCACTAAGGCGTTTGAGGTTCACACTGATGCGTCGAACTTTAATATTGGTGGCGTCCTAATGCAAGAGGGCCACCCGATAGCATTTGAAAGCACAAAGTTGAATGAGGCGGAGAGGAGGTACTCTGCTCATGAGAGGGAAATGACGGTTGTAGTTCACTGTCTTAGAACTTGGCGTCATTACGTGTTGGGTGCTCACTTTGTCGTCAAGACGGACAACGTCGCGACGATGTATTTTCAATCTCAAAAGAAGTTGACTTCTAAGCAGGCCCGTTGGCAGGATTTCTTGGCAAAATTCAATTTCATGTTTGAGTACAAGCCGGGGAAGGCTAATGTTGTTGCCGACGCGCTTAGTCGTAAGGCTGCTTTGGCTGCTATTGTGAGCTCGAGTTGCAGCTCAATTGTTGAAGAGATAAAGGAGGGCATGCAGCATGATCCCGTAGCCAAACAACTCTTTGCCTTGGCCCAACAAGGCAAGACAAAGAAGTTTTGAGAAAAGGGTGGTCTGCTCTACACCACGGGCAGGCGTGTGTACGTTCCTAAGTGGGCTAATCTTCGGCGTACGTTGATCAAAGAGGGGCACGACACTGCTTGGGCTGGTCATCCTAGGCAGAAGAGAACTTTAGCCTTGATAGAGGCTTCTTATTATTGGCCTCGAATGAGGGACGACATTGAGGCGTATGTGCGGACTTGTCTAATTTGTCAATAAGACAAGGTCGAGATGAAGGCGCCGGGTGGACTGCTTGAGCCGCTGCCCATTGCTGAAAAACCTTGGGACAGCGTCACGATGGATTCCATTACTTGCTTGCCGAACTCGGAAGGGTTTGGAACTATTATGGTCATAGTGGATCGCTTCTCAAAGTATGCAACGTTCACTACCACGACGGCCAGTTGCAAGGCTAAGGAGGCAGCCCGTATCTTCTTGCGCGACGTCGTCAAGTATTGGGGCATCCCCAAGCACATCATTAGTGATCGAGATCCTCGATTTACCGGCACATTTTGGAGGGATTTATTCAGTCTCTTGGGGTCGAAATTGCACTTTTCGACCAGTTTCCATCCTCAAACGGATGGGCAGACCGAGCGGATCAGCACGCTCTTGGAGTGCTATTTGCGGCACTATGTTAGTGCCAATCAAAAGGATTGGGCCAAGCTGCTGGACACTGCCCAATTCTCTCACAATTTGCAGCGGAGCGAGGCGACGGGGAGGAGCCCTTTCGAGTTGGCAACGGGGCAGCAGCCGAATACGCCCCAATCCTTGCCCGTTGATGCCGGTTTGAAGATTCTAGGTGCCTATCACATGGCAAAAGCCTGGGAGGAGCAAGTCGACCTTGCCCAGTCGTACCTTGATAAGGCAACCCGGAAAATGAAAAAGTTTGTTGATCGAAAGCGGCGTCCGGTTGATTACAGAATTGGGGATCGAGTTATGGTGAAACTCAATCCAAGGCAGTTCAAGTCATTGCGGGGTGTGAGTCAAAGTTTGATTCGCAAGTATGAGAGCCTTTTGAGATCATTGCCAAGGCTGGCAAGATTTCATATCGAGTAGACATGCCCCATCATTTGAAGATTCACCCCGTCTTCCATGCGAGCCAATTGAAACCGTATTTTGAAGATATGGAAGACAAAGAGCTGGGGCAATCCGAGAGAGCTAGAATTTTCATCACACCGCCAATCGTGGACAAGCAGATTGAGGCCATAATTGATCTTCAACTTGTTCGTGGAAAGGGTTGGAACAACTCAAGCTCGCAAGATATGCTGCCTAAAACAATATACAAAGGGCTTATAAGTAAGTTAAAACGTTTGGGAACAAATTCCAAAACAAAGGCTACAAGTGGCAGTCTTTACAAGGCTGAAAAAGTGGACAGATTTGCTTTTCTTCTTTATTGCCACTTGGAGAAACTGCTGCATAGATTTTGTCCTCAGCATTGGGGGGTGTTCTTGGCTGGACATGGTGGGCATTAAATGTTCATCCTTGCCTACAAGAAACCCCCAACGGTTGGGCTGGAGTTTGGCACAATCTCTTGACCCTCCGAGCCTCGATAGGACGTTGCCGCGTTAACGAAGGGGCTGAAATCGTCGGATTTTAATGCAACGCCTTGCGGGGCGGTACACGCTCCCCACCTGATTTGGCGACGACCCCGACGCCACACAATTGCAAATAATTGTGGACCTTGTCGCGAAACTGCCATAAGTCCTCATACTTTTCCCACGTTGCCTCCTCCGGTGCCGTCCCTTTCCAATGAACTAGGAACTGCGAGCTTGAGTTGTTCCAACGCTTTCCACGAACAAGTTGATGATCAATTATCGCCTCAATCTGCTTGTCCACGGTTGGCGGTGTGATGAAAATTCTAGCTCTCCCGGACTGCCCCCGCTCTTTGTCTTCCATATCTCAAAAATTTGTATAAGGAGACAGAAGTTTGGAGGTCAAAATTACAATTTTAGGGGATTACTTATATTAATGAGGATGAAAAGGAAGAGTTATAGAAACAATTTGAGGTGGAGGAGATTCTATAATGCATAAAACTTTAGGCGATGGATAAACCTCCTGGGCCCGATGGTTTTCCCATGTCCTTTTATTCTGGGAAAAACCATCCATCAAATGGTTTATCTTATATTCTGGGAAGTAATGAAACAAGACATCAAAGGTATGATATACAAGTTCTATAATAATCAGAGTCTAAGAGAAACTTCAATGCAACTTTTGTGGCTATCATCCCCAAGATAGTACGTGCTTCTGAATTGAAGGACTTCAGACTTATAAGTCTAATCATAGGCATATACAAAGTGTTGGCAAAGATACTAGCCGAGAGACTAAAAAGGTAGTAGATAAGTTGGTCAACAAGCATCGATCTAGAGTTGGTTGTTGTGGTGTTCGATTTGAAAATATGGCTGGAGAAAAATAATGGATGTTGCACTTATAGCTAGTGAACGTGTGGAAATCAAGATTGAAAGGTGTTAAGCCTGGCGTAATGTGCAAATTGGACATTGAAAAGGCATATGATCATGTAAATTGGAAGTTCTTGCTGAACACCATTAGACAAATGGGCTTTGGAGAAAAGTGGTTGGGTTGGATTCATTTTTGCATCAGCACTGTCTGTTTTCCTGTTCTGGTGAATGGTGAACCTGTAGGCTTCTGCCCTTTAGAAAGGGGACGTAGACAAGGTGACCCCTTAACCCTCCTTCTATTTAGCTTGCCAATGGAAGGTTTTGATAGTATGATGAGAATAACAATACAAAACAGATGGATCAAAGGTTTTCAGATACAGGGTAGCAATGGACAAGTTAAAGATATTTTTCATTTGCTATATGCAGATGACACTATCATTTTTTGTGAACCTCGAGGGGACCAGATAAGATTCTACGATCTTAATCTTTTTTTAAGCTTCCTCGGGTCTGAAAGTGAATAGAGGGGGGAGCAATTTATTTCCAATCAAGGAGGTGGCCAACATTTTGAATTTGGAAGATATTTTGGGGTGCAAAGTGGAGAATATGCAAACAGTTTACTTAGGTATGCCTTTGGGCAATGAACACAAGAGCATACAAATTTGGGATGGCATTGTGGAGAAAATAGAAAGAAGATTAGCAAGATGGAAGGCTTAATATTTGTCTTGGGAGGCAAAATTACTCTCATCAATTCAATGCTAAACATCCTACTTATGCAATGTCACTATTTCAATTACCCCCCAAAGTTTTGAAGAAGCTGGACAAACTAAGAGGGACTTCCTTTGGCATGGATACAAAGAAATTGAAGGTTATAACCTAGTCAAATGGGAGATAACCTTGAAAAGCAAAGACAAAGGGGGTATGGATATTAGAGATTTAAGAAAACAAAACAATAGTCTTTTGATGAAGTGGTTATGAAGGTATAACGGAGAGGAGCAAGCCTTATGGAAGGATGTCATTGTATCCAAGTATGGTGAGTACAACCCTTGGTGCAGTTGTTAGTATTGATGCCTATAGGGTGGGGGTCTGGAGAACTATCAGAAACTTATGGCAAAAACTTGAAAGCTAATACGTACATTGAAGTGGGAGATGGCAGGAGAACTAAGTTTTGGACAGATGTGTACAGATTCCTCTAAAAGAATCCTTTCCAGATCTGTGCTTACTATGTAGTCCAGATGCAAATATCAATGAATGTTGGACAGCACAACTGGGGTGGGATCTGATCTTCAGAAGGCTTTTAAATGACTGGGAAGTAGAGAGAGTGGCCAAATCGCTAGAGCTATTAGAAAAATTCTCCGGCATTACTAATGCTCATGATCCTTTGAGATGGAAGCATAGTAAAGATGGGGTTTTCATGGTTAGCAGGGTATACAAAATGGAGAGTCCCCAGCAACGTAACTCTAAGCAGAGTTTGTGGAGAAAGGTATGGAGAACCTTAGCACTAACTAAGATAAAATGCTTTACATGGTTGGTTGCTAGAAGGGCTTGCCAGACATATGAAGTACTAAGGAGAAAAGGAAAGATTATAGTATCATGGAGTTCACTATGCGGGAACACAGTGGAGACCAACTAGCATCTATTCTTGCATTGCAACTTTACAACACAAATTTGGGCCATCTTCCTCAGTCTCACAAAGACAAACTGGACCATGCCCGAGCATAGTGCAGACTTGTTGTGTTGTTGGATAAGAAGAGGGGGGAGCAAGACCAAAAGGCAAGGTAGAGGATAATTCCACATTGCATTTGGTGGACAATATGGAAAGAAAGAAATAGTAGAAACTTTGAAGATAGGTCCAATTCCATCCGGAAGGCTAGATGGGATTGAATAATATCCTTTTATTTTTGGTGCAAAGAGGAAGGTTTAGAGGAAATAGAACAGTGTAGAATTATTAGGACCCTTGGTAAGGGTTTTTTTTTCCTTCCTCTTCTTTTGCTCCCCTCTGTTTGCAGGTCCCCAGCATTAACGATATGCTAAAGATTACAACATTACCATTTTAAAAAAAAAAAGACTTACCATACTAAAAGATATAAGAAGTTGAGCCCTTCTGGGGGGCCCATCCAATAGTTCTATATGCAGGAGATTTTAGCATGTATAAGTAGGTGGTAGATATAGAGGATGCAATAGGATAGCAACTTCAATCACAACATTGTAGGAAATCATAATATTTCCCAAATTTAGAACACCAGCAAGGAACATGTCCTTTCAGAACCCAAATGCTCAGACAGAGAAATGTGTACACTTGTAAATGTTACTTTATTGCTCCCCTGACCAACTAAGCTCCCATTGAGATGTAAATATGTAATGACTACTAGACTTTTAAAAAATGACAATTTATTAATAATGACGTCAGAAGAATCTTTACATTAGGATGTCAATGACTCCCCTACCTTTATTCAAGTATAACTAGGACCTGTCAATCATAATTGTAGAACAGTTTTTTGTGGATGCTCAAATATGGACAGAACCAATCGTTCAGTTGAAATTTCAGAGAACACGGTTTGTTAAATGGTACACATTGCTAAGACAAGTAATAACTTTGAAATTATTAGAAAGGACAATAAAATCATTTTAGACTATGACTCTACTTCTTATCTTCGATGAGGAAATTTCACTTTTGTTTTTTTTCTTCTACTTTTAAATGTTAAAACATTATTCACCTTTCATTTACTGGAAATAAAGCAACAAAAACCTGAAATGAAGTTCATAATTTACCAAAATCAGATT
The DNA here is from genome assembly GCF_036512215.1 of Solanum lycopersicum. Taxonomy (NCBI): domain Eukaryota; kingdom Viridiplantae; phylum Streptophyta; class Magnoliopsida; order Solanales; family Solanaceae; genus Solanum; species Solanum lycopersicum. The sequence continues at coordinate 17,561,337 of NC_090801.1, read as the reverse complement.
CGCTGCTATTATTGCCACCTTCCGCAAGCAATTTCTGGGTCCATCCACAAAATTCAGAAAGAATCAAAGCCTTGTCGGTTGAACCAAGAAAAATTTTCAAGTCTTCAGGTGTTTTTAGAATTTTGAAAGGAAGCTGTTCTGGCAACAGAGACATAACATAATGGACAGATGACAATATGTTCTGCACACGAAGTCTTCCCATATACTTGTAGGAGTGTGAGTGATGATAATAAAATATTGTTATTCCCTCATCAGCTCCAACTGCATCTGCCAGCATTCTCTCACTGCTTCTATATAAAACCATCAGCTTCAGTGAAGCAAATCTTCCGTGATCATGAGAAACTACACCAGTCAACTCCTTCATAAGGGACCGAGACTCACCCGACCCTAATCAATAAGCAAACTCATCAGACAACATATAGAAGTGCAGAAGAATCTAATGGAATATGGTTGCCAATTACCATGTCTCCAACAAAATAAACCCTAATCAGCTTTCTGTATTATTAAAGCTAAAGGATGGGGTAGAGGAGCAACGCTAAACTAAAACAAATAGAAAAAGGAAAACTGTACAATAGTAACAAAAATAGTCTAACACGGAAGCAATCACTAATTTTAAATGAACTCAAAGAAATAGTAGCAAAGCGGTGACAACCAACTGAACCATGAGTGTTAAGCTGGAAGGTAATAAAGTTGTACGTAGCTAATGACAAATCACGTGCCCCCTTTAGAACCTTAAATTGTCTAGTGATGACAGATTAAATCTAAAAAGGATATTAAGGATTCAATGGGTTATCGTGTTATACTCCGGCCCACATTTGATACTGATAGATGATGCAAACGGTTTCTAGCTCTTAAGGTCCTTTTCTGTGACAACTTGAGCTTAAGTTTCACTTTTTAGATATATTCCAGCCCACATTTGATACTGATAGATGATTCAAATGGTTTGTAGCTCCTCAGGTACTTTTGTCTGACAACTTGAGATTAAGTTTCACTTTTTAGGAAATAGAGGATGAACGCATATCTTAAGACAAGGGTCTATCACAAACAAACTCTCTACCTCCCAAGGCAGGGGTAAGGTATGCATACACACTACCCCAGACTTTATTTGTGAGATAACACAGGGTATGTTGTTATTGTTGTTGTTGTTGTACAGGATGAGAGCATACAAGATAATTGCACCTATAGCTGGACCCAAGTGACAACCAGAAGTCCATTAAAGAAATTAAAAATCCATGACAACCTGATTTCTAGCACTATACTCAATTTCATCGCAAAGTAGCCACCCTTCACACCTCTCAAACTTCTTATCTTTACTGAACCAAAAGCATAAAGCTCGAGTAGAGAAAGGCCCTTATAATGTCCAGAAGTAAAGCTGAATAGCATTCTGCACAATCCTTTTCAAATAATTTTTTTATTAAAGAATCGCATAGAGCCTGCATTAGATGAGTAATACAACCCCAGTAATATGCACCTTCTTACACTAGATACACGTGAAAAGAACTATGCAATTCACCATCCTATCTACTTGCTGTACATTCTACTTCTTAAACCAAAAGGCTATGAGAGCTACATATCTATGTTTTGAGGTACAATTATTTTATTTTATTTTTAAAAAATTGGTAAATTGTGTGTATAATAGAGAAACCAGTACATAGGTTGTATTGATACCATATTTAGTTATTTACAAATGCACTTCAGGCATTCAAAGCTAAGTTGTAACATAGGTGCTTTTTTTTGTTTTCACCACTGCAGGGCAGTCACGCAACTCTGCACAACTTCAGCCACACACACAATCTTCTAGGAACTTGGAAAAATTCAAAGGCACCAGCGAACAGCAAGAACACAAACAAACAAGGCCACAAAACAGTGAGGGACGCCCCTACCCTTGATCTCCTGTAGCTTACATGGTGCCAGGAACGCCCCTACCCTTTGTAACTACCGACAGGCAGATTCCTTTCTCTAGGTGAAAAAATTGGCCAAGGCATTATTTATTTTTTTGAGACGGTTTGGCCAAGGAATTATTTAGTTGTAAGCCTTCCAAATTTTGAAAATCCCTTTGCATATATTTGAGATGATAAAAAGTTTGAGATTCATCTCATAAACATTGTATTCTTGTTGTTTATTGTTGCCTTTAAATTATTCTAGACTATTGTGTGTGTGGCTGAAGTTGTGCATAGTTGTGTGACCTCCATCCTAAATACGACTCAGAACATCTATAATATCAACTGAATCTTTTGAGTAGGTTTGTTTACACCAAAAAAAAAAAATTCAAAAGATAATTCAACTTGATCGTTAAAGGAGTTGCCAACATCCTCAAAGCATCTGGAACTTATTTCCTTCGAATTGTCCACCAAATACTTACTAGGACAGTTCTCCATCTATCCCTATATATTGCCTGAGAACTTGATTCCTCCCAGCTGTTTAGAACATCAATAATCCTTTCAGGCATTTTCCAAAATATCCCTCTAAGGTCGATGAACATTCTCCAAAGTTATTACGTAATGTTTTCGCAATGTAAGAATAGATGATCAATTATATCTGCTTTCTCACCACATAGATAGCATCAGGAGCATAAAGAGATCTTTTTTTTTCGCCAAATTCTCAAAAGGCTCTCTGGCCAGCAGCCAAACAAAAGAAGAAACTTTGTCTGGGATTTAGTCTTCCAAAATGTGTTTCCATGGCTAGTTTATCACCAGATGGATGGTTTGATTCATTATGCTATATGCACTGCCTCCTTAAATAAGCTCTTGTTGTGTCCCAGCCACCACGATTTATCAGACCCCTCCAGTAGGCCACTGAAGAGTTCTAGTGCCTTGTAAAATTTTGTCATCTTCTGAATTTTCCATTCGTTTAGCAATTTTCTTAAGGTAAGAAGATCCCATCCTTGGTCTGGACTAAGTTCTGCAATATTCTTTTATGAGTGAAAAAATTAGGACAGAGCTCTCTTGTAGGCTACTATTCCCAAGCCAGATTTCCTTCTAGAATTATACTCTAACAGATGTGTCGTTCTTCAATTCAGGATATAGAGCCCTTATGGATCTCCATTCTCAACAGACAAACTCCATGAGGTGTATTTACATCGTTGGTCATCCATATCTTCCTCCCCATAGTAATTGACTTTCTTCTGAATCTCATAGTCATTTCATTTAAAGAATTTAGTTCTGAATTTTAAGAATTCTAATACCCAATTGTCTTGGATATTTGCCAATGATAACAACTTTCCACTTAAGAAGGTGAAAGCCTCTCTTTTTCCTATTTCCTAGCCATAGAAATGTCCTTCTGATTTTATCAGGTCTATCGAATGTGGAAGTGCATCTAACACAAAATTGAAAGAGTAAGCCTACCTCCCACAAATAGGTATTGTGACTTCCATCTAGTCAGCTTACTTCCACATTTTTCTATAACATTGTTCCAAATCACCTTCGATTTTGACTTAGCTCCCAATAGCATTCCCAAGTAGATAGTAGATTAAGAGTCAACATCACCACCTAGGATTGTGGCCAGTTGGGAAATATCACCACTTCATTGATAGGATAAATGCAACTCTTCCTCTAGTTAATGTGAAGCGCAGATATTCCTTCAAATAACACTAAAATTACTCGCAAGTACTCTAGTTGCTTTCTATAGCATCACAAAAGATTAGCATATCATCAACATGTTGTAGGTGAGTGACTCCTAACTTGCTATTGGTATTCCCGTTCATCTCAAATCCTTTAATCCAACCATAGGAGCTTGTAGTCTTAATCGAATTCTTAAGACTCTCCATTGCAAAATAGATAGAAAGGGAGACAAGACCTTACCTAAGATCTCTAGGAACTCCACGTGAAGAGAACAGAGAAACTCAAAATTGAGATACAAGGTTCAGCCTATTTGATCCATTTGGATCCAAAACCCATCCTTTCCATCATATAAACCAAAAAAAATACCACTAAAATGATCATATGCTTTCTCAATATCCAGTTTGCAAAGAAATCCAGGCTTATTTAGTGTGATCCTAGAGTCAACTGCCTCATTGGCCACCAAGAAAACATCTTGGACCTTTCTTCCCTAAAATAAAGTCATTTGTTGAGAATCCACAAGCTTTGATGCTACACCTTCTAATTGTTCGATAAGTGCTTTTGCAAATAGCTTGTAAACGCTGCCTATCAGATTGATAAGCCTAAATTATCCCAATTTCTTGGCACCTTTCACCTTTGGAATTAATGATATGAATGTTGCATTAAACTTCTTTCGAAGATTTTCCTTATTGGCTTCAAAGTATCTCTGACTTCTTCTCTTCCACATGATCCACCATTAGGATTGGTGAAGGGTTCCCATTCCAAAAATTTCTTTCCTTCAAACTCATGACATACGCTGTACCCACACATGGCATGACACATCCTTATTACTGAACCAAAGCTTTGAGGAATCAACTCACAAACTTACAATCTTTTTTTCAAAAAAAAATGACAAATCTATTTATCACTACTTTTAAAGCTCACTCGAGTATAATATTAATAAGAATAAAGCTTCAATTTGCTTACTATCCATGTGGTCCACTACTTCATTGGTAACACAAAGAACATTTAACATTGCAGCACTCTATGTTCACAAAGTACATTTCCCAAAATATCTTAAGCGAATGGACGCTAAATCACTTCTAAAGAACCTTTGTGTCAGCGCCTCTTTTAACCATTACAACTATACAGATATATAAGCATAAATGATATCAATTTTGATTTGATTCATAATAGAGGTGGGTCTGTCTTGTAGAAAAATCCTCAATTTTCAGAACAGTTCTATTTTCGGAGACAAGTAATCAATATAAAAGAAGATTAAAGGGAAGTGGGATTACAAGGGACAGTAACCAAAAGAAGAAGATGGGGATAGAGGCGAATCTGGGAAGAGTAGTTGAGCTTCGAGATGATCTGCCATTCGACTAACGAGTTGGTGCTGCCGGCTTCAGCACCATCGGCAAGAAGAAACGCCGCTGACGCCAATATTAGCAGTAGAAGCAGGATTCTAATATTCGTCCTCATTTTCTGACGAGAAACATCTCAGGTTTACAACCACCTCATTTTTACTTAAATTCACTAGAGAAAATTAAATCAAAGGTGTCAAATAAGTTCGGTTTGGTTTTTGGTGATGGATCGATCAAAAATTGGTTAAATCATTTTTAAAATGTAATTACGTAAATTTAGAAGTAAGTTAATATTTTTAAAATTTTTTAATTTTTTATAACAGCCAAAAAAATCCTCATTATTTCAACTTTTATAATTCTATTCAAATCATTCTTTAAAAAAAAAAAAGTAAATGAAGATAGGTATTTATTTCTTCTTCTCTCAATGTTCTCTCTTATTCTTCCTCTTTAGAAAATCTGAAAATCCGACTATCAAAACAAATATTCTTCCTCATTATCTTATCTTCCTTCTCAACTCCGATCGTGACTCTCTCCTCTTTCTGAACTGAAGATTTTGTTTGACTTAAAATGGGTATATCATTTTTTGAGATATTTTACAATTTTGAAACAATACTCAGCTTTTTTCTTGGGTTAATGAAAAATAATTCGTTCTATAGATGTGAAAAATGAATAATAGTGTAATGGTACCTATTATTTATTGTTTTAGAAAGAAAATTAACAAACTCAAAAAGCCATAATTTGAGAAAATGTATGTGTAATGTTAACATTCAGTGAAAATTCATTTTTTGTTGTTTTTGTTGTTCTTTTTGTGACCATTTTGTTCATATGATTTAAGAAATACAGTTCTATTCACTTGTCCACAAATATATGAAGTGTACGAGCTTGAAAAAATCTATTTCTCAATCACTATCTATAATTAGTGAAAGAAAAAAACAATGATTGTTGCTCTGTTTCACACTCAAATCCAAAACGCAAGGAGAACAAGAAGGAGAAGGACCTAGAGATGGAGAAGGAGAAGTTGAAAAAGAAAGCTAAAGAGAGAGAAAAAAGTTGAAGTTTTATTTCAACTTTTATAATTTTATTCAAACCATTCTTTAAAAAAAAAAATGAAGATATGTATTTCTCTTTTTCTTCTCTCAATGTTCTCTCTTCTCTTATTCTTCCTCTTTAGAAAATCTGAAAGTCTGACTATCAAAACAAATATTCTTTCTCATTATCGTATCTTCTTTCTCAACTCCGATCGTGACTCTCTCCTCTTTCTGAACTGAAGATTTTGTTTGACTTAAAAAGGGTAAGTCATTTTTTGAGATATACAATTTTGGAACAATACTCGGCTTTTCTCTTGGGTTAATGAAGAATAATTCGTTCTATAGATGTGAAAAATGAATAATAGTGTAATGGTACCTATTATTTATTGTTTTAGAAAGAAAATTAACAAACTCAAAAAGCCATAATTTGAGAAAATGTATCTGTAATGTTAACATTCAGTGAAAATTCATTTTTTGTTGTTTTTGTTGTTCTTTTTGTGACCATTTTGTTCATGTGATTTAAGAAATATAGTTCTGTTCAGTTGTCCCCAAATATTTGAAGTGTAAGAGCTTGAAAAAATCTATTTCTCAATCACTATCTATATTTAGTAAAAAAAACAATGATTGCTGCTTTGTATCACACTAAAACCCAAAAAAAAGGAGAACAAGAAGGAGAAGGACCTAGAGATGGAGAAGGAGAAGTTGAAAAAAGAAAGCGAAAGAGAAAGAGAAAAAAGTTGAAGTTTTATTTCAACTTTTATAATTCTATTCATACCATTCTTTAAAAAAAAAATGAAGATACGTATTTCTGTTCTTCTTCTCTCAATGTTCTTTCTTCTCCTATTCTTCCTTTTTAGAAAATTTGAAAGTCCGACTATCAAAACAAATATTCTTCCTCATTATTTTATCTTCCTTCTCAACTCCGATCGTGACTCTCTCGTCTTTCTGAACTGAAGATTTTGTTTGACTTAAAATGGGTATGTCATTTTTAGAGATATTTTACAATTTTGAAATAATACTCAGCTTTTTTCTCGGGTTAATGAAGATTAATTCGTTCTATAGATGTGAAAAATGAATAATAGTGTAATGGTACCTATTATTTATTGTTTTAGAAAGAAAATTAACAAACTCAAAAAGCCATAATTTGAGAAAATGTATATGTAATGTTAACATTGAGTGAAAATTCATTTTTTTGTTGTTTTTGTTGTTCTTTTTGTGACCATTTTGTTCATATGATTTAAGAAATAAAGTTCTGTTCAGTTGTCCATAAATATTTAAAGTGTAAGAGCTTGAAAAAATCTATTTCTCAATCACTATCTATAATTAGTGAAAGAAAAAAAACAATGATTGTTGTTCTGTATCACACTCAAACCCAAAAGGCAAAGAGAACAAGAAGGAGAAAGACCTAGAGATGGAGAAGGAGAAGTTGAAAACGAAAGCGAAAGACAAAGAGAAAAAAGTTGAAGTTTTATTTCAACTTTTATAATTCTGTTCAAACCATTTTTTTGTAAAAAAAAAAAAGTAAATGAAGATAGGTATTTCTCTTCTTCTTCTCTCAATGTTCTCTTTTCTCTTATTCTTCCTCTTTAGAAAATCTGAAAGTCCGACTATCAGAACAAATATTCTTTCTCATTATCTTATCTTCCTTCTCAACTTCGATCGTGACTCTCTCCTCTTTCTGAACTGAAAATTTTGTTTGACTTAAAATAGGTAAGTCATTTTTTGAGATATTTTACAATTTTGGAACAATACTCAGCTTTTCTCTTTGGTTAATGAAGAATAACTCGTTCTATAGATGTGAAAAATGAATAATAGTGTAATAGTACCTATTATTTATTGTTTTAGAAAGAAAATTAACAAACTCAAAAAGCCATAATTTGAGAAAATGTATATGTAATGTTAACATTCAGTGAAAATTCATTTTTTGTTGTTTTTGTTGTTCTTTTTGTGACCATTTTGTTCATATGATTTAAAAAAATATAGTACTGTTCATTTGTCCACAAATATTTAAAGTGTAGAAGCTTGAAAAAATCTATTTCTCAATAACTATCTACAATTAGTAAAAGAAAAAAACAATGATTGTTAATCTGTATCACACTCAAACCCAAAAGGAAAGGAGAACAAGAAGGAAAAGGACCTAGAAATGGAGAAGGAGAAGTTGAAAAAGAAAGCGAAAGAGAAAGAGAAAAATGTTGATGTTTTATTTCAACTTTTATAATTCTATTCAAACCATTCTTTTAAAAAAAAAAGTAAATGAAGGTAGGTATTTCTCTTCTTCTTCTCTCAATGTTCTCTCTTCTCTTATTCTTCCACTTTAGAAAATCTGAAAATCCGACTATCAAAACAAATATTCTTCCTCATTATCTTATCTTCCTTCTCAACTCCGATCGTGACTCTCTCCTCTTTCTGAACTGAAGATTTTGTTTGACTTAAAATGGGCAAGTCATTTTTTGAGATATTTTACAATTTTGGAACAATACTCAGCTTTTTTCTTGGGTTTATGAAGAATAATCCGTTCTATAGATGTGAAAAATGAATAATAGTGTAACGGTACCTATTATTTATTGTTTTAGAAAGAAAATTAACAAACTCAAAAAGTCATAATTTGAGAAAATGTACATGTAATGTTAACATTCAGCGAAAGATCTTTTTTTGTTGTTTTTGTTGTTCTTTCTGTGATCATTTTGTTCATATGATTTAAGAAATATATTTTTGTTCAGTTGTCCACAAATATTTGAAGTGTAGGAGCTTGAAAAAATCTATTTCTCAATCACTATCTATAATTAGTGAAAGAAAAAAACGATGATTCCTGCTCTGTATCACACTCAAAGCCAAAAGGCAAGGAGAACAAGAAGAAGAAGGACCTAGAAATGGAGAAGGAGAAGTTGAAAAAGAAAGTGAAAGAGAAAGAGAAAAAAATTGAAGTTTTATTTCAACTTTTATAATTCTATTCAAACCATTTTTTTTAAAAAAAAGTAAATGAAGATAGGTATTTCTCTTCTTCTTCTCTCAATGTTCTCTTTTCTCTTATTCTTCCTCTTTAGAAAATCTGAAAGTCCGACTATCAAAACAAATATTCTTTCTCATTATCTTATCTTCCTTCTCAACTCCGATCGTGACTCTCTCCTCTTTCTGTACTGAAGATTTTGTTTGACTTAAAATGGGTAAGTCATTTTTTGAGATATTTCACAATTTTGGAACAATACTCAGCTTTTTTCTTTGGTTAATGAAGAATAACTCGTTCTATAGATGTGAAAAATGAATAATTGTGTAATGGTACCTATTATTTATTGTTTTAGAAAGAAAATTAACAAACTCAAAAAGCCATAATTTGAGAAAATGTATATGTAATGTTAACATTCAGTGAAAATTCATTTTTTGTTGTTTTTGTTGTTTTTTTGTGAGCATTTTGTTCATATGATTTAAGAAATATAGTTATGTTCAGTTGTCCACAAATATTTGAAGTGTAGGAGCTTGAAAAAATCTATTTCTCAATCACTATCTATAATTAGTGAAAGAAAAAACAATGATTGCTGCTCTGTATCACACTCAAAGCCAAAAGGCAAGGAGAACAAGAAGGAGAAGGACCTAGAAATGGAGAAGGAGAAGTTGAAAAAGAAAGTGAAAGAGAAAGAGAAATAAGTTGAAGTTTTATTTCAACTTTTATAATTCTATTCAAACCATTCTTTTTTTTAAAATAAAGTAAACGAAGATAGGTATTTCTCTTCTTCTTCTCTCAATGTTCTCTCTTCTCTTATTCTTCCTCTTTGGAAAATCTGAAAGTCCGACTATCAAAACAAATATTCTTTCTCATTATCTTATCTTCCTTCTCAACTCCGATCGTGACTCTCTCCTCTTTCAGAACTGAAGATTTTGTTTGACTTAAAAAGGGTAAGTCATTTTTTAAGATATTTTACAATTTTGGAACAATACTCAGCTTTTTTCTTTGGTTAATGAAGAATAACTTGTTCTATAAATGTGAAAAATAAATAATTGTGTAATGGTACCTATTATTTATTGTTTTAGAAAGAAAATTAACAAACTCAAAAAGCCATAATTTGAGAAAATGTATATGTAATGTTAACATTCAGTGAAAATTCATTTTTTGTTGTTTTTGTTGTTCTTTTTGTGAACATTTTGTTCATATGATTTAAGAAATATAGTACTGTTCAGTTGTCCACAAATATTTGAAGTGTAGGAGCTTGAAAAAATCTATTTCTCAATAACTATCTACAATTAGTGAAAGGAAAAAACAATGATTGTTGCTCTGTATTACACTCAAAGCAAAAAGGCAAGGAGAACAAGAAAGAGAAGGACCTAGAAATGGAGAAGGAGAAGTTGAAAAAGAAAGCGAAAGAGAAAGAGAAATAAGTTGAAGTTTTATTTCAACTTCTATAATTCTGTTCAAACCATTCTTTTTTTTAAAATAAAGTAAATGAAGATAGGTATTTCTCTTCTTCTTCTCTCAATGTTCTCTCTTCTCTTATTCTTCCTCTTTAAAAAATCTGAAAGTCCGACTATCAAAACAAATATTCTTTCTCATTATCTTATCTTCCTTCTCAACTCCGATCATGACTCTCTCCTCTTTCTGAACTGAAGATTTTGTTTGACTTAAAATTGGTAAGTCATTTTTTGAGATATTTTACAATTTTGGAACAATACTCAACTTTTTTCTTTGGTTAATGAAGAATAACTCGTTCTATAGATGTGAAAAATGAATAATAGTGTAATGGTACCTATTATTTATTGTTTTAGAAAGAAAATTAACAAACTCAAAAAGCCATAATTTGAGAAAATGTATATGTAATGTTAACATTCAGTGAAAATTCATTTTTTGTTGTTTTTGTTGTTCTTTTTGTGAACATTTTGTTCATATGATTTAAAAAATATAGTACTGTTCAGTTGTCCACAAATATTTGAAGTGTAGGAGCTTGAAAAAATCTATTTCTCAATAACTATCTACAATTAGTAAAAGAAAAAAACAATGATTGTTAATCTGTATCACACTCAAACCCAAGAGGAAAGGAGAACAAGAAGGAGAAGGACCTAGAAATGGAGAAGGAGAAGTTGAAAAAGAAAGCGAAAGAGAAAGAGAAAAAAGTTGATGTTTTATTTCAACTATTATAATTCTATTTAAACCATTCTTTTTTTTCAAAAAAAAGTAAATGAAGATAGGTATTTCTCTTCTTCTTCTCTCAATGTTCTCTCTTCTCTTATTCTTCCTCTTTAAAAAATCTGAAAGTCCGACTATCAAAACAAATATTCTTTCTCATTATCTTATCTTCCTTCTCAACTCCGATCGTGACTCTCTCCTCTTTCTGAACTGAAGATTTTGTTTGACTTAAAATGGGTAAGTCATTTTTTGAGATATTTTACAATTTTGGAACAATACTCAGCTTTTTTCTTTGGTTAATGAAGAATAACTCGTTCTATAAATGTGAAAAATGAATAATTGTGTAATGGTACCTATTATTTAATGTTTTAGAAAGAAAATTAACAAACTCAAAAGCCTTAATTTGAGAAAATGTATATGTAATGTTAACATTCAGTGAAAATTAATTTTTTGTTGCTTTTGTTGTTCTTTTTGTGACCGTTTTGTTCATATGATTTAAGAAAATATTGTTCTGTTCAGTTGTCCCCAAATATTTGAAGTATAGGAGCATGAAAAAATCTATTTCTCAATAACTATCTATAATTAGTTTAAGAAAAAAATAATAATTGTTGCTCTGTATCACACTCCAACCCGAAAGGCAATGAGAACAAGAAGGAGAAGGACCTAGAGATGGAGAAGGAGAAGTTGAAAAAGAAAGCGAAATAGAAAGAGAAAAAAGTTGATGTTTTATTTCAACTTTTATAATTCTTTTCAAACCATTCTTTTTTTTTAAAAAAAAAGTAAATGAAGATAGGTATTTCTCTTCTTCTTCTCTCAATGTTCTCTCTTCTCTTATTCTTCCTCTTTAGAAAATCTAAAAGTTCGACTATCAAAACAAATATTCTTTCTCATTATCTTATCTTCCTTCTCAACTCCGATCGTGACTCTCTCCTCTTTCTGAACTGAAGATTTTGTTTGACTTAAAATGGGTAAGTCATTTTTTGAGATATTTTACAATTTTGGAACAATACTTACCTTTTTTCTTGGGTTAATGAAGAATAATTCGTTCTATAGATGTGAAAAATGAATAATAGTGTAATGGTACCTATTATTTATTGTTTTAGAAAGAAAATTAACAAACTCAAAAAGCCATAATTTGAAAAAATGTATATGTAATGTTAACATTCAGTGAAAATTCATTTTTTGTTGTTTTTGTTGTTTTATTTGTGACCATTTTGTTCATAAGATTTAAGAAATATAGTTCTGTTCAGTTGTCCACAAATATTTGAAGTGTAGGAGCTTGACAAAATCTATTTCTCAATAACTATCTACAATTAGTAAAAGAAAAAAACAATGATTGTTAATCTGTATCACACTCAAACCCAAAAGAAAAGGAGAACAAGAAGGAGAAGGACCTAGAAATGGAGAAGGAGAAGTTGAAAAAAAAGCGAAAGAGAAAGAGAAAAAAGTTGATGTTTTATTTCAACTTTTATAATTCTATTTAAACCATTCTTTTTAAAAAAAAAAGTAAATGAAGATAGGTATTTCTCTTCTTCGTCTCTCAATGTTCTCTCTTCTCTAATTCTTCCTCTTTAGAAAATCTGAAAGTCGGACTATCAAAACAAATATTCTTCCTCATTATCTTATCTTCCTTCTCAACTCCGATCGTGACTCTTTCCTCTTTCTGAACTGAAGATTTTGTTTGACTTGAAATGGGTATGTCATTTTTTGAGATATTTTACAATTTTGGAACAATACTCAGCTTTTTTCTTGGGTTTATGAAGAATAATTCGTTCTATCGATGTGAAAAATGAATAATAGTGTAATGGTACCTATTATTTATTGTTTTAGAAAGAAAATTAACAAACTCAAAAAGTCATAATTTGAGAAAATATATACGTAATGTTAACATTCAGTGAAAATTATTTTTTGTTGTTTTTGTTGTTCTTTTTGTGAACATTTTGTTCATATGATTTAAGAAAATTTAGTTCTGTTCAGTTGTCCACAAATATTTGAAGTGTAGGAGCTTGAAAAAATCTATTTCTCAATCACTATCTATAATTAGTGAAAGAAAAAAATAATGATTGCTACTCTGTATCACACTCAAAGCCAAAAGGCAAGGAGAACAAGAAGGAGAAGGACCTAGAAATGGAGAAGGAGAAGTTGAAAAAGAAAGCGAAAGAGAAAGAGAAAAAAGTTGAAGTTTTATTTCAACTTTTATAATTCTATTTAAACCATTCTTTTTTTTAAAAAAAAGTAAATGAAGATAGGTATTTCTCTTCTTCTTCTCTCAATGTTCTCTTTTCTCTAATTCTTCCTCTTTAGAAAATCTGAAAGACGGACTATCAAAAAAAATATTCTTCCTCATTATCTTATCTTCCTTCTCAACTCCGATCGTGACTCTCTCCTCTTTCTGAACTGAAGATTTTGTTTGACTTGAAATGGGTATGTCATTTTTTGAGATATTTTACAATTTTGGAACAATACTCAGCTTTTCTCTTTGGTTAATGAAGAATAACTCGTTCTATAGATGTGAAAAATGAATAATAGTGTAATAGTACCTATTATTTATTGTTTTAGAAAGAAAATTAACAAACTCAAAAAGCCATAATTTGAGAAAATGTATATGTAATGTTAACATTCAGTGAAAATTCATTTTTTGTTGTTTTTGTTGTTCTTTTTGTGAACATTTTGTTCATATGATTTAAAAAATATAGTACTGTTCAGTTGTCCACAAATATTTAAAGTGTAGAAGCTTGAAAAAATCTATTTCTCAATAACTATCTACAATTAGTAAAAGAAAAAAACAATGATTGTTAATCTGTATCACACTCAAACCCAAAAGGAAAGGAGAACAAGAAGGAAAAGGACCTAGAAATGGAGAAGGAGAAGTTGAAAAAGAAAGCGAAAGAGAAAGAGAAAAAAGTTGATGTTTTATTTCAACTTTTATAATTCTATTCAAACCATTCTTTTAAAAAAAAGAGTAAATGAAGGTAGGTATTTCTCTTCTTCTTCTCTCAATGTTCTCTCTTCTCTTATTCTTCCTCTTTAGAAAGTCTGAAAATCCGACTATCAAAACAAATATTCTTCCTCATTATCTTATCTTCCTTCTCAACTCCGATCGTGACTCTCTCCTCTTTCTGAACTGAAGATTTTGTTTGACTTAAAATGGGCAAGTCATTTTTTGAGATATTTTACAATTTTTGAACAATACTCAGCTTTTTTCTTGGGTTTATGAAGAATAATCCGTTCTATAGATGTGAAAAATGAATAATAGTGTAATGGTACCTATTATTTATTGTTTTAGAAAGAAAATTAACAAACTCAAAAAGTCATAATTTGAGAAAATGTATATGTAATGTTAACATTCAGTGAAAATTATTTTTTGTTGTTTTTGTTGTTCTTTTTGTGAACATTTTGTTCATATGATATAAGAAATATAGTTATGTTCAATTGTCCACAAATATTTGAAGTGTAGGAGCTTGGAAAAAAATCTATTTCTCAATCACTACCTATAATTAGTGAAAGAAAAAAACAATGATTCCTGCTCTGTATCACACTCAAAGCCAAAAGGCAAGAAGAACAAGAAGGAGAATGACCTAGAAATGGAGAAGGAGAAGTTGAAAAAAAAAGCGAAAGAGTAAGAGAAAAAAGTTAATGTTTTATTACAACTTTTATAATTCTATTCAAACCATTCTTTTAAAAAAAAAAGTAAATGAAGATAGGTATTTCTCTTCTTCTCTCAATGTTCTCTCTTCTCTTATTCTTCCTCTTTAGAAAATCTGAAAGTCCGACTATCAAAACAAATATTCTTTCTCATTATCTTATCTTCCTTCTCAACTCCAATCGTGACTCTTTCCTCTTTCTGAACTGAAGATTTTGTTTTACTTAAAATGGGTAAGTCATTTTTTGAGATATTTTACAATTTTGGAACAATACTCAGCTTTTTTCTTTGGTTAATGAAGAATAACTCGTTCTATAGATGTGAAAAATGAATAAGTGTGTAATGGTACCTATTATTTATTATTTAAGAACGAAAATTAACAAACTCAAAAAGCCATAATTTGAGAAAATGTATATGTAATGTTAACATTAAGTGAAAATTCATTTTTTGTTGTTTTTGTTGTTTTTTTTGTGAGCATTTTGTTCATAGGATTTAAGAAATATAGTTCTGTTCAGTTGTCCACAAATATTTGAAGTATAGGAGCATGAAAAAATCTATATCTCAATCACTATCTATAATTAGTTAAAGAAAAAAACAATAATTGTTGCTCTGTATCACACTCAAACCCGAAAGGCAATGAGAACAAGAAGGAGAAGGACCTAGAGATGGAGAAGGAGAAGTTGAAAAAGAAAGCGAAATAGAATGAGAAAAAAGTTGAAGTTTTATTTCAACTTTTATAATTCTGTTCAAACCATTCTTTTTTTAAAAAAAAGTAAATGAAGATAGGTATTTCTCTTCTTCTTCTCTCAATGTTCTCTCTTCTCTTATTCTTCCTCTTTAGAAAATCTGAAAGTCCGACTATCAAAACAAATATTCTTTCTCATTATCTTATCTTCCTTCTCAACTCTGATCGTGACTCTCTCCTCCTTCTGAACTGAAGATTTTGTTTGACTTAAAATGGTAAGTCATTTTTTGAGATATTTTACAATTTTGGAACAATACTTACCTTTTTTCTTAGGTTAATGAAGAATAATTCGTTCTATAGATGTGAAAAATGAATAATAGTGTAATGGTACCTATTATTTAATGTTTTAGAAAGAAAATTAACAAACTCAAAAAGCCATAATTTGAGAAAATGTATATGTAATGTTAACATTCAGTGAAAATTCATTTTTTGTTGTTTTTGTTGTTTTTTTTTGTGAGCATTTTGTTCATATGATTTAAGAAATATAGTTATGTTCAGTTGTCCACAAATATTTGAAGTGTAGGAGCTTCAAAAAATCTATTTCTCAATCACTATCTATAATTAGTGAAAGAAAAAAACAATGATTGCTGCTCTGTATCACACTCAAAGCCAAAAGGCAAGGAGAACAAGAAGGAGAAGGACCTAGAAATGGAGAAGGAGAAGTTGAAAAAGAAAGCGAAAGAGAAAGAGAAATAAGTTGAAGTTTTATTTCAACTTTTATAATTCTGTTCAAACCATTCTTTTTTTTAAAATAAAGTAAACGAAGATAGGTATTTCTCTCCTTCTTCTGTCAATGTTCTCTCTTCGCTTATTCTTCCTCTTTGGAAAATCTGAAAGTCCGACTATCTAAACAAATATCCTTTCTCATTATCTTATCTTCCTTCTCAACTCCGATCGTGACTCTCTCCTCTTTCTGAACTGAAGATTTTGTTTGACTTAAAATGGGTAAGTCATTTTTTGAGATATTTTACAATTTTGGAACAATACTCAACTTTTTTCTTTGGTTAAGAAGAATAACTCGTTCTATAAATGTGAAAAATGAATAATTGTGTAATGGTACCTATTATTTAACGTTTTAGAAAGAAAATTAACAAACTCAAAAAGCCATAATTTGAGAAAATGTATATGTAATGTTAACATTCAGTGAAAATTAATTTTTTGTTGCTTTTGTTGTTCTTTTTGTGACCATTTTGTTCATATGATTTAAGAAATATTGTTTTGTTCGGTTGTCCCCAAATATTTGAAGTATAGGAGCATGAAAAAATCTATTTCTCAATCACTATCTATAATTAGTTAAAGAAAAAAACAATGATTGCTGCTCTGTATCACACTCAAAGCCAAAAGGCAAGGAGAACAAGAAGGAGAAGGACCTAGAAATGGAGAAGGAGAAGTTGAAAAAGAAAGCGAAAGAGAAAGAGAAAAAAGTTGAAGTTTTATTTCAACTTTTATAATTCTATTCAAACCATTCTTTAAAAAAAATGAAGATAGGTATTTCTCTTCTTCTTCTCTTAATGTTCAAAACAAATATTCTTCCTCATTATCTTATATTCCTTCTCAACTCCGATCGTGACTCTCTCCTCTTTCTGAACTGAAGGTTTTATTTGACTTAAAATGGGTAAGTCATTTTTTGAGATATTTTACAATTTGGAAACAATACTCAGCTTTTTTCTTGGGTTAATGAAGAATAATTCGTTCTATAGATGTGAAAAATGAATAATAGTGTAATGGTATCTATTATTTATTGTCTTAGAAAGAAAATTAACAAACTCAAAAAGCCATAATTTTAGAAAATGTATATGTAATGTTAACATTCAGTGAAAATTAATTTTTTGTTGCTTTTGTTGTTCTTTTTGTGACCATTTTGTTCATATGATTTAAGAAAATAATGTTTTGTTCAGTTGTCCCCAAATATTTGAAGTATAGGAGCGTGGAAAAATCTATTTCTCAATCACTATCTATAATTAGTTAAAGAAAAGAACAATAATTGTTGCTCTGTATCACACTCCAACCCGAAAGGAAATGAGAACAAGAAGGAGAAGGACCTAGAGATGGAGAAGGAGAAGTTGAAAAAGAAAGCGAAATAGAAAGTGAAAAAAGTTGAAGTTTTATTTCAACTTTTATAATTCTGTTCAAACCATTTTTTTTAAAAAAAAGTAAATGAAGATAGGTATTTCTCTTCTTCTTCTCTCAATGTTCTCTCTTCTCTTATTCTTCCTCTTTAGAAAATCTGAAAGTTCGACTATCAAAACAAATATTCTTTCTCATTATCTTATCTTCCTTCTCAACTCCGATCGTGACTCTTTCCTCTTTCTGAACTGAAGATTTTGTTTGACTTGAAATAGGTATGTCATTTTTTGAGATATTTTACAATTTTGGAACAATACTCAGCTTTTTTCTTGGGTTTATGAAGAATAATTCGTTCTATGGATGTGAAAAATGAATAATAGTGTAATGGTACCTATTATTTATTGTTTTAGAAAGAAAATTAACAAACTCAAAAAGTCATAATTTGAGAAAATGTATACGTAATGTTAACATTCAGTGAAAATTATTTTTTGTTGTTTTTGTTGTTCTTTTTGTGAACATTTTGTTCATATGATTTAAGAAAATTTAGTTCTGTTCAGTTGTCCACAAATATTTGAAGTGTAGGAGCTTGAAAAAATCTATTTCTCAATCACTATCTATAATTAGTGAAAGAAAAAAATAATGATTGCTACTCTGTATCACACTCAAAGCCAAAAGGCAAGGAGAACAAGAAGGAGAAGGACCTAGAAATGGAGAAGGAGAAGTTGAAAAAGAAAGCGAAAGAGAAAGAGAAAAAAGTTGAAGTTTATTTCAACTTTTATAATTCTATTTAAACCATTCTTTTTTTTTAAAAAAAAGTAAATGAAGATAGGTATTTCTCTTCTTCTTCTCTCAATGTTCTCTCTTCTCTTATTCTTCATCTTTAGAAAATCTGAAAGTCGGACTATCAAAACAAATATTCTTCCTCATTATCTTATCTTCCTTCTCAACTCCGATCGTGACTCTCTCCTCTTTCTGAACTGAAGATTTTGTTTGACTTGAAATGGGTATGTCATTTTTTGAGATATTTTACAATTTTGGAACAATACTCAGCTTTTTTCTTGGGTTTATGAAGAATAATTCGTTCTATCGATGTGAAAAATGAATAATAGTGTAATGGTACCTATTATTTATTGTTTTAGAAAGAAAATTAACAAACTAAAAAATTCATAATTTGAGAAAATGTATATGTAATGTTAACATTCAGTGAAAATTATTTTTGTTGTTTTTGTTGTTCTTTTTGTGAACATTTTGTTCATATGATTTAAGAAAATTTAGTTCTGTTCAGTTGTCCACAAATATTTGAAGTGTAGGAGCTTGAAAAAATCTATTTCTCAATCACTATCTACAATTAGTGAAAGAAAAAAATAATGATTGCTACTCTGTATCACACTCAAAGCCAAAAGGCAAGGAGAACAAGAAGGAGAAGGACCTAGAAATGGAGAAGGAGAAGTTGAAAAAGAAAGCGAAAGAGAAAGAGAAAAAAGTTGAAGTTTTATTTCAACTTTTATAATTCTATTTAAACCATTCTTTTTTTTTAAAAAAAAAGTAAATGAAGATAGGTATTTCTCTTCTTCTTCTCTCAATGTTCTCTCTTCTCTTATTCTTCATCTTAAGAAAATCTGAAAGTCGGACTATAAAAACAAATATTCTTCCTCATTATCTTATCTTCCTTCTCAACTCCGATCGTGACTCTCTCCTCTTTCTGAACTGAAGATTTTGTTTGACTTGAAATGGGTATGTCATTTTTTGAGATATTTTACAATTTTGGAACAATACTCAGCTTTTTTCTTGGGTTTATGAAGAATAATTCGTTCTATGGATGTGAAAAATGAATAATAGTGTAATGGTACCTATTATTTATTGTTTTAGAAAGAAAATTAACAAACTCAAAAAGTCATAATTTGAGAAAATGTATATGTAATGTTAACATTCAGTGGAAATTATTTTTGTTGTTTTTGTTGTTCTTCTTGTGAACATTTTGTTCATATGATTTAAGAAAATTTAGTTCTGTTCAGTTGTCCACAAATATTTGAAGTGTAGGAGATTGAAAAAATCTATTTCTCAATCACTATCTATAATTAGTGAAAGAAAAAAATAATGATTGCTGCTCTGTATCATACTCAAAGCCAAAAGGCAAGGAGAACAAGAAGGAGAAGGACCTAGAAATGGAGAAGGAGAAGTTGAAAAAGAAAGCGAAAGAGAAAGAAGAAAAAAGTTGAAGTTTTATTTCAACTTTTATAATTCTATTCCAACCATTTTTTTAAAAAAAGTAAATGAAAATAGGTATTTCTCTTCTTCTTCTCTCAATGTTCTCTCTTCTCTTATTCTTCCTCTTTTAGAAAATCTGAAAGTCGGACTATCAAAACAAATATTCTTCCTCATTATCTTATATTCCTTCTCATGTCCGATCGTGACGCTCTCCTCTTTCTGAACTGAAGGTTTTGTTTGACTTAAAATGGGTAAGTCATTTTCTGAGATATTTTACAATTTTGGAACAATACTCAGCTTTTTTCTTGGGTTAATGAAGAATAATTCGTTCTATAGATGTGAAAAATGAATAATAGTGTAATGGTACCTATTATTTATTGTTTTAGAAAGAAAATTAACAAACTCAAAAAGCCATAATTTGAGAAAATGTATATGTAATGTTAACATTTAGTGGAAATTCATTTTTTGTTGTTTTTGTTGTTCTTTTTGTGACCATTTTGTTCATATGATTTAAGAAATACAGTTTTGTTCACTTGTCCACAAATATTTGAAGTGTAGGAGCTTGAAAAATCTATTTCTCAATCACTATCTATAATTAGTGAAAGAAAAAAACAATGATTGTTGCTCTGTATCACATTCAAACCCAAAAGGCAAGGAGAACAAGAAGGAGAAGGACCTAGAGATGGAGAAGGAGAAGTTGAAAAAGAAAGCGAAAGAGAAAGAGAAAAAAGTTGAAGTCGTCAATTATGATGTCTAACAATAATATCCACCATTGATTAGATTGATGGTTATGTATACCGAGATCCCATGTATACCATTTTGAATTAGTTTTTTTTATAAGTAGTATAAAACAATTGGTGGAGTATTTATTTTTTCTGATAATATTAATGGTCTTTTTGTTGAAACAAATGTCAATTATGATGGGAAAGAAGAAATGTGGTGTATGTGACGACATATATAACCTATGTTGTAAAAAGTAATACAAAATTATTTGCATATACCCCAACAGAAAGGATATATGTGGATACATATGTCACAGAAAGAAGATATGCAACATATGTCACAGAAAGAAGATATGCAACATATGTCACAGAAAGAAGATATGTGACAACATATGTCACAGAAAGAAGATATTTGGCAACATATGTCACAGAAAGAAAATATGTGGCAACATATGTCACAGAAAGGAGATATGTGGTAACATATGTCACAGAAAGGAAATATGTATTAACATTTCATTGTTATCAATGTGGTGTCTATGGCAACAAATATAACCTTTGTTGTAAAAAAAATTATAAAATTATCTGCATGTACCCCAATAGAAAGGATATATGTGGCAACAGATGTCACACTATGAATTGTTAAAAAATATATTTAAAAAATAAAATAAAAATGTCTAAAACAATCGTTCTTTCATTTTATATCTCTCTCCTCTCCTCTATAAAAGGTTGTTTCGTTTCATATTTCAAATTTAATTTATTTTTACTAATTTTCATTTTCTTTTCTCTCTTTTCTTTCTCTTGTACCATTATTTCTTTACAATTCAAATTGTTACTATGTTTTCTACAACATCAATGGTAATATGTTGTGATTTTATTCTACAACAAAGCGACGTTGTCCTCATCATTTCTAGTTTATCGTTGATATCTTCAAAGATAAAATATAATAGTTATTGGTATTAAATCAGGACTTTTTTAGTGATTTTTAATCACTTATTTGTTTGTAGGATGGTTGAGTTGTAATTCCTTTTGAAATATTATCTGGAAGCAAATACATTTTAAGATGTACATGTTGCCACATATGACATGTCTAGTGCAATTTTTCCAACAAAACGTGCATAGGTTATGATATTTGTCACTTTAAAGTTGACTTAATTGATAATTGAGCGATTTAGGAATGAGAAAATGTCAAATTAGATCAAATTTTAGTGATATGATAGTCTTTGTAAAAATAATTGATAATGATGTTATATGACCATCATATGAAGTTACTTGGTCATTGTATGATGAACTAGTGATATGATAGTCTTTGTAAAAATAATTGATATTGATGAAAGTTGTTGTATTAGACCATATTTTTATTCTTAGACATGTTTTGTGATTATATATTAGTGTTACATGTTGAATTAGGTGACAATTTAATTGAATTAACCCCAAAAACACCATTTTATGATATACATATGTTGCCACATATGACATGTCTGTTGCAATTTTTCCAACTAGACGTGCATATGTTGCCACATATGTCACTTCAAGAATGGGTTAATCGATAAACTGAATGATTTAGAATTGAAAAATGTCAAATTGGACCAAATTTTAGTACTTTGGACCATAATTAAGCAATAAAAATATGCTATAACACTTGAAATAACGATTTACAATGATGTTATATAACTATCGTATGAAGTCAGTTTATCATTGTATGATGAACTAGTGATATGATAATCTTTATAAAAATAATTGATAGAATTGAGGAAGATTGTTATATTAGACTATATTTTTGTACTTAAACATGTTGTAGGACTATATATTAGTTTTACATGTTAAATTAGGTGACAATTTAGTTGAATTAACCCCTCAAAGACCTTTTTATGATATACATATATTGTCACATATGACATTTTTATTGCAATTTTATCAACAAAACGTGCATATGTTGTTACATATGTCATTTCAATTATGACTTAATCAATAAATTGAGCAATTTAGAATGGAAAATGTCGAATTAGATCGATTTTTTAGTAATTTGAACCATAAGTATGTAATAAAAATATGTTATAACACTTGAAACAACAATTTATAAGGGTGATATATAACTATCATATGTAGTCACTTGGTCATTGTATGATTAAGTAGTGGTAAATGATAGTCTTTGTAAAAAATAATTGATAGAATTGATGACGATTGTTTATTAGACCATAATTTTGTACTTAGACATGTTGTAGGGCTATATAATAGTGTTACATGTTAAATTAGGTGAGAATTTAATTGAATTAACCCCCAAAAGAACATTTTATGATACACATATGTTGCCACATATGACATTTCTGTTGTAATTTTTCCAACAGAACATGCATATGTTGTCACATATGCCACTTCAAGGATGACTTAATCAATAAATTGAGCGATTTAGGAATGAAAAATGTCAAATTGGAAATTTTTTTAGTACTTTAAACCATAATTAAGCGATAAAAATATGATATAACACTTGAAATAATGATTTACAAGGGTATTATATAACTATCATATCAATGACGACATGTAAGTAATATGTTGCTATATGTCTAGCTTATATGTTGCAGCTTGTATAAGTTATATGTTGCAACATCTGTCAATTATGTTGCTATTGAAATAACCTTTTCATTGCTACATATGACTATAATTTGTTCCAATATTCAATTGTTGCAACATATAGCAATCTGTTGTAACTGCGATTGCAAATTATTGAAAAAATTGCAGGTGCCCAAATGATGATGAATGATTTCAAAGAACTATTAATTGTACATATCAAAATAATGGTGTGTGACCCTAATCATTTGTGAAGTAATTTCAATTGAGAGCAAACAAAATCTAATCCACTGATTAAGTTAGTTAAATCTGATTCAAGAAGAAGAAAAGAAGAAAGTTCAAGGACTAGCAGCCAAGACCAATAATGTATGAAAAGAAAAAGAAAAAGATAAAGAGAACGGGAAGAAAGACAAGCAAGCAAGCAACAATGACGAAGAAGAAGAAGAAGAGAAAAAAAAATATGACGAGGGGGTGGGGGAAAATAATTTATTTTCCCTTTTGGTACAACTTGCTGGTGGCTTGCCCCTATTTTGATTTCCGCCAAAATTGGTTAAATTAGGTTTTAGTCAATTTACCCTTTTACCCTTCATTTAATTTAATGGACCAAACTGTCAACTTATAAACTTGAGGGCAACTCCACAATTTTTAATCATTAATCACATCATTGTCACTTACACCCAATGCTTAAGACTTGTGTCACCGCCCATTTATTTTGAAACCATACTATCATTTTTTCTAAAAGTCCCAATTCACTAGGTGACCTTCGGCTCCGCCGACCAATTTTTAGCTACATATAGTCTAAGATTTAAATTACATTTTATTCATATATTTTTTTATTTTACAAAATTTCTTAAAATACAAGTCATTTGGATATACACATTTTATTTGGATACATTAGGTTTAATACATTCTGAAAACTAGTTATTACACATAATAAGGAAAATGTTATAAAATCAAACTCATAACAATATAAGTATAAAGAGAAGAAGACACGATCTAGAGATGAAGTAGAGAACTTTTCTTCTATTCAAGTGTATCTTCCATATGGTGAGTGATATCTCTATTTATAGGGTTGGCATATCATTCCCAAAGGTCACAAATGAGTTGATACATAGTTATCCAAATGGTTCTTATCACCTTGGAAACATGTATACATGAATATAATTAAGTCTTGAGTATATCTAAAGAACAATCTACACAATCAATGGATTTATAACATCCCCCCTCCCCTTGGATATCTATAGATAATGTGCCTCATTAAAACCAACTCAATGGGAAAAATTCTAATGAAGAAAAAATAGTACACATATTTTTTGATACACACTGTTTGTTGCCTCATTAAAAACCTTGCAAGGAAAATCCAGTGGGACAAAACCTCGGTCAAGGGGAAAAAAGTGTAACACGTATTATATTCCACTAACTAAAACATCACTTAATTTCTTGTGATGATGTCTCCAATCTTGTACACCAGTTTCTCAAATATTGATTTCATAATGTCTTTGTGATCAAATCACATTCACGAAGATGTTGCATCATTCAACTTGTCCTGATATTTCATTTTCCAATTTGATGAATATGATGAGGCTTTGAGCTTAACCGAATTTGAATATCATTGTATTCGTCATGACCTCATTGTTGCAAGTAAATTTCTCATTCAACTTATTCACATCAATAATAATCTTGTGGAGACTTTTATTCGTAATTGATTATCTTCGTACATTCTGGTTGGTATATTCTCTTTCAAAGAAAAAGCACACATTTCCTGAATATGGTATGTCATTGATCTTAACCATACACACTCTCAACTTGCTTCATAGATCGCCAAAATATTATTGTCACATCCCAAAACCACACCCTAGAAGTTAGGGGCAATATCGGATTGCAACCAGCGTACTTGACCTCTCAGAGGTCTTGTACAAACCTTACATATCATTCATCGCATAAACATAGTGAAAAATAGTGCGGAATTAAAACTTTCACAGTCTTTAAAAGCTCTTTGATATAAAGAAATAGGAAAATACTAAGTCTCAATCTCATCATCTTAATACACAAGAATACTTGGGACACGGCCCATACTTCAAAATATATAAATACTTAGTCTATTATAATACTTCAAATAAAAATATAAAAGACATGTATGCGCTCGAGTCAATTGAGGACATACTTCGACTTCTCTTGAACGATGCTATGGTCCAAGTCTTCACTTCCCAAAATCTCCTCACCTACCAGGAACTATAGAGATAAATAAAATCATGGAGTTAGTACAACCACATGCACTAAGTATGGCATAATGCATGAAAATCATGAGAATGGACATTTATTCAAAATATGCATTTTTTTAATTTAAAAATCATATTATAATCATAAAACAACATTTAACAACTTAGAAACACATAAGATAAGATTCAACCAATTATTCACAATTTTGAACTCACTTTACAGTAAGCTACTTTCATTGTACAGTGAAGTAATTCATTGTTACAGTGAAGTTCTTATCCTTCCTTCTTAACACTTCTCAACATGTAGTCTTCTCACTTAAAGCTTTCCTAAGACCCACTTAAGCAACACAAAGGGAGACCACACATACAACCTCCCTAAGCATACCTAAATGACTGTCAAAAACACTTATAATAAGTCAAGACATCAAAGTACCAACACATAGATAATATGACATTTCCTCATCAAAGGCTATCAAAAGACTTACTTAAGTAGATCAACAAGATAACTTCCATGATTGACCTCTTCAAGACTATCTAAATAATCCTTAAGACTTCCTATGTTTGGATCATATCCACATAATCAACATCTTCCTAACTAGAGTCATTCTTAAGACTCATCTAGGCAAGATATAAAGTGACCATGCCTATGCCCCTTTACACCTTAACTAGACAACCCTTAACTACTCTAGATAAGTACTCAATCCGTTAACATACTTTCTTAATTAACTTAAGTCATTACAATCATTAGTTCATTTAGGAGACATTGAACACTTAAAAGACATTCAAGTAATGGTCTTGTACAAGACCTAGGGACTCTAACTAACACCTTTAAAGCCTATTGTGCAATGTCTAGATAGCGTCCCAAGCCACTACTTAAACTTCATAGGGTTTCCCTAGTACTAGTAAGTATCCCACATGATGAGAATAGGCAATAACTGACATAGACCATAATAGCTAGACATGGAATCTGGAGTTCTAACCTGCTCCGATAAGAGCGTTCTACTTGCCAAGGCTAGAAATAGGACACATCCCATGTAGGCACATGGTTAAGGAATATGAAGGGATTTTATGCACTCTAGTCTCATTTTCAAGTAGAGGTACATTGTACTCTAGTCTCATTCTCAAGTAGAGAAACTTCCCATAACATAATCACTCGGTGTTAGCCTTAGTTCTCATAGAGTAATTGACATTAAAGGATCACATGAAGGGGTTCCTTATCTAGTTCATAACCCAATCACATTCACCCTACCAAAGAGGTCTACTAGGGCTACCTTTCAATGGCGACTAAGATAGATCATTATGACTTTCCTAAGGATTAATATGATGCCATTCCATCCAATTAACCTTAAGTCCACCATTTACTTACTTGAAGGATATTATTATGTCTCTCGACTTCAACATTCATAACATAACCTTTACCACATACATGACCTTAACATTCTCTAAAGTCTCACATATATTTCATTCATACATGACAAGCGCGCACTAAGCCTACTTAGTCAAGAAATATCATAATCTCATAATATTCATACATATATCAAGTAAGGGACACAAGTCCACCAAACAAGACACTACATTCTTTCACCTTATCACATATAGCATATCATTCTTTAAAGCACTTAGAATGACCCTTATCATATTTATTTCACCCTATACATTACTACAACATCATCAATATAACCATTATATACTCATATAGTCAAGTAGGAACAATCATGCATCACTCTAAGACTACACATATAAGCACATAGTCGTAGTCTAACATGATCTCCTAATATACATCAAACTTTCACATTATTAGCATATAGGTAGATATGAGCATACTTAACATAATCTACTACACAAATAGCCACATTACTTCAAGTAGTGCCGACAAGGCCATGATCTTCATATTATAAAGTAACGCCGATAAGACCACGTCAATTGCAAGTAAAGCACATAACACCGCCACCATAAGTGCACCATACAAATCACAATACAATTGAAGTATAAACAACATAAAAATAAATGAAATAGGGCAGAGTACCACCACTCCATCATCAAATCATCAACACCTCAATTTGATGCTAAATCATTTAATTCAATACCATAAGGCCCTTACCAATGACCATGAACCATAATTCAATGTAAAAACTATAATAATCAATGAACTAGGTCAAATCAATGTAAATTCATCAACCTTATGCAACCTAGATATCAATTGAATACAATTATTACATCATAGATAGCCCATATAAATCTACACCATAATTCACCAACATTAGGTCAATATCAAGTAATCCGTAACTTAGTCAAAAACTAGGGTTCATCCAATTCATGGGTTCATAGGTATAGGTTAAAATCATCAATAAAATATCAACTAAATCATTATCCAATGTTTAGAAATCATTAATGGTAGAATCATGAAATTGGACAATTTAACTTTGAAAACTTTAGAAAACATCTTGAGAGTTGGTTTCCTTGATGAAATGAGTTTCAAGGAAAAAAAAAATACCTTGATGAATCTAATTCTTCACTTTGATGAAGAATCTCCACTCAATTCGTCATACCGAGCTCTTCTTTGATTTTGTACTTCAATGGAGTCCCCTTAAGAACCGTAAAACCTTCTATTTGAAAGTGGGGTGAAATTACAACTTCACCCCTCAACTTACAGTGAAGCTGCGTGCAGGACACATACCACCATCGACGGGGTGTAGGTCCAAACACGGTCCGTCTTGTGCTCCGTCGATGGGTTCAAAGACTTGGTATTCGTATCTTAGATCCCCAGGCTAAGTACCAAATGACGCCACCACCTACGGGGTGTCGACCAGGACACTGGATGTCGATTGCCATTCGTAGGTGGATTGCCTTGGACAGTTTTGGCCACCAACATGGGTCCTTCCGCAAGGACCCTTGGATGGTCCTTGGGATGTTTGACCGGACATTTCCAACCCAAACACGTTTGTATACAAGTTTAGAAACTCTCACATGAATTTCATCCAAAAATAACACGTAAAACTCAACGAAACATGCTTAGACACACAAGGTCATTTCAAGGCACATCTTTCGAACGTCATGGACGTTTGAACTCCAAACTTCATGAAACTTGACACACTGTCTATATATATGATATAATAACTCATTTAAGGACCTTAAAACCTCATAAATCACACAAATATAGATAACCACATATGAAGCACATGGGTGACTTAGTTGTTGAACGTCTTGATCGTCCCTTGATGTTTGACTTTCAATTCACCTAAACTCTTAGACACCGCCTCTTACCATATATTTGACCTATTTAGTACCTTATACTATCAAGACCAACATTTAGGCTCTATTTTACCTAAGTCATTTTCGGGGTCTTACAATTATTATGCCTCCACATGCAAACAAATTGCGTGCTTAAGATCGAGCTTTATGCGAATCAAATAAATATTTTATATCTACATAACCAATCAATTCTATCTTGGATTCCTTGTATAGAATAAAACCATAACTAATATCCTTTGAGGATATTCTAGCATGTGGTCAACACCATTTCAATATCCTTTTATTGGAGAGGACTGATTTTTGCCAGTAAATTTACTTCAAAATAAATAACGAATCAAGTATTGTGCGTGTAACACCCTAGAATGAACTAAGGCAAACTATAGCTTTGTGAATATTTCTTGAGTTAAATTTGTGTTAAAATGAGTTATATTAGTGTCCTTAGTCTGTGTGTGAAGTTTGGTTAAGTTTGGAGGTGAACGTCCATGATGTTCGCAAAGTGTGACTTAGAAAGTGCTTGTGTGTCTTGACTTGTTTGAGTGAGTTTTACGTGTTCATTTTTCTTGAAATTGGTGTGAGATATTCCTAAGACCTAGACGTCTATGCTTAGGGGTTTAACGTCCGGGTACGACCCCGCGATGGTCCTAGAAGAGTAACCCATCTCTTGGCAAGAAGTTGCCAGGTAGTGACCGACCGACGACCCAATGGACAGTCCGTTTGTCAACAAACGGTCTGTCGACCATGGGAGTCGATTATACCTGCAAGAAAAATCTTGAATGTATCTAAGTCCCAACCAATGACCCTCCACCAATGGGCCGTCGATGGACAAATGGTACGTTGGTTGGAGCCGTCTGTGAGGACTGCCTAAAAGTTATCACATTTTGCAACTTTGTCTTGGAGTGTTTTGTAAATTCACCCCAAGTCTTTTATGACCCTAGGACCAGATTTTTAGTGTTTTAAAGTTATATTATATTAGTTTTAAGTCCTAGACCTAGACAATATACCTCACTTCAAAAATTCAAAACTCTCTCTATCTCTAAAGACAAACTCTCTCAAAGTCAACATTGGAGCTAAAACTCAAGGAAAACTAGGAGGGCTGGTTTGGACGTGTTTATTCATCAAAACATAGTAGATTTTCTTGCATTTGAGTTATGGTATCTATCCTTAAACCCTCTTTCATTCAAGGAGTCATTTCCAAAAGATTTCAAAATGGGTTTGCAAATTCTATCTTTTCTTAGTTTTGATTCCAAGCATGGGTCTTCTTGTTAAAGTGTTTTAATGATTCAAATATATTTTTTCTAATATTAATATATGATTTTAATTTCAAAATCCTAATTAACTCCCGTATATGCATATTTCCAACTTTTAGCTTGAAGAGTGGGTTGAATGAACATGTTTGTTTAAGGTGTGAGTTTTGGTTTCATATGTTATTATTATGATTTAGATACTGCCCTAAGGGCCTTATTATGATGAATTATTGAGAAATTGGTTATAGGTGGAGATGTCTTGGTTAATTGGTGAGTTACTTATATTGAATAATTCTTATTATGAATTGCTCTGAAGTGGTATATATCGGTGTTTACTTGATGTATTTGGTTATATTTGGTATGTATTGTGAGTAAGTATTTGAAGGCCTAATGTGTAAAGTGAAGTGATAAAGAAGTTGGTTCTTGTTGATATGTATTGTGAAACTAGAATTGAATGTCTTGCTTAGATTATGCCTAAAAGAAATAAGTGTGTATGTTGAGTATGCTAGTGTGTAAGAGATGATTAATGAATGTGTAAGCATGTAGAGAATTCAATGTTTGAATTTAATGATTTATGTGAAAGGTGTGCTCACATGTACTCACACTTTGAATGAATGAATCAATGAAGTTAAACAATATGAATGAAAAAGGGGAGTTTTGGGGTGAACACTCATTGTGAGTTGAGATGAAGTGTTTAGTAGCAACCTCACTACCTCCCAAGAGCTTTCTAATGTAGGTTGGAGGATGGATACCCATTGCGAGTTGAGATGGGATGTCCAAAAGTTATCCTTGACCTTTAGGAATGAATGTTTAAGACTCTGTGGGGGAGTTATGCTTAGTACCGAGAGGATTTGAAGAAGGGGTAGGTGCAAATTGTGAATAGAGATGTTGTACCTAATGCACCTCTTGAGATGAGTGCTCCTTGTTAGTAGAGAGTGGGTTACTTAGTAGCAATCTCTTTATCCCTTCACTATGCGCTCGCATAGGTGTAGCTATTGGACAAAGCCATGCAAAAGCTAAGAAAAAGACCCCACCCTAGGCAAGTGGGGGGGGACCCTCATCCGATAAGGGTAGTATTGGGATTCCATTTCTTGCTCTCATGGTCTATGTTGGTTAAAACTAATCCCCCACAAAATATAAAAGAACGTACTACTTAGGGAATGTGGTAGTATGGGACACTATCTAACATTGCACTAAGTAGACCTTCTGAAAGGGGAGTCTTGGTGTTTTCTATCTTGTGTTGTCAATGAAGTTAGATAACTTAAGGTCTAATGTTAAGGAAGTATGTTAAAGCTAAGTTTTATGTGATGAAGTTAGGAGTGACTAATGTAGAGTGCTTAATCCAAGGGAATCCTCAAGGAGCACTAAGTGGGAGTAGTAGCACGAGATGCTACTCTCACATTGCACTTAGTGTAACTTATAGGTCCTAATGGATAAGGGTGCTTACATGAAATCCTTCTTGTATGAGTGTCTTTCAAATATATAACCAAGAGTGTGACTTGTTTTCCCACCAAGGTAAGCTATGGTTGGTAGTCTTAAGGATCTTTACCTTAGGGAATCTTAGGATAACTTGGTTAGGTAAACCTCAAGGGAAATGAGTTTACTATGCTTGGGAAGAATGGTTCACTGTAATGTTTCTCTATGTTTCACTATAAATGAACTTGAGTTACTGTAAAATTACCTTTTGGTTCTAAAATTATGAAAATCTTACTTTATGTGGTAAATGATGATTCTTATACTATTTGAACTCTTAAATCATGTTGGTTTCTTATCAATTTAACATGAAAGCTTATTTTACGAAAAATGTTCCTTTTTACATGTTTTCGCATATGCCATACTTATTACATTGTTTTGTACTAACCCCATACTTTTCTATACTTAATTAGTATAGGTTAGAGGCGTTTAAAGACTAGAAGACAAGTTTGGGAAAGATTCTCTTAAGAGTAAGTATGTCCTCATATATTGGAGGCATAGTCGTATTTCTTAGTTTCTATTCTAAAGACTTATTATGTATTTTTATTTAATATAAAGGGCCTTGTACCTAAGATATAATATCGTGTCTTTAAGTTGACTTGTTTAGACGAGATGAAATCCTTAGCTTTTATGAAAGAATGTTCTCTTTATTAATTTATTCCTGAAAAGATTTAATTATGCACTACTTTTCGTGTCTTATGTAATGAATGATATCTAAGGCTTGTACAAGACCTCCGAAAGGTCAAGTACATAATTGTTCCGACCCATAGGTTCTCTTTAACTTCTAGGGGTACTTTCGAGTCGTTGCAGTGAGCGAGATGCATTAGTGCCCTAATTGCACCAAGATAAGTAGTTTTATCACCGAGAAGCTCAATCCTTCATTTGAGATCAAAGTGAATCTTTATTTATATCAACCGATCTCATAATCATTGTGGTACTCAATGAGCGATTTATCCATTAAAAAAATCACATTAATACCTTTCTATGTATTTTGATTGATGGACAAGTATTTCATTTGTCAAATTATCAATCTGTAGGTCAAGACAACATTCTGTCTTACCAAGACCTTTTCACCCTTTCGAACACTCAACATCTTTTGAAATCTCTTTACGAGTTCTCATGACGTTCAAGTCATCAACATACACAACTATAACAAATTCAGATCCTGACCTTTTCATAAAATTCAAGAACAATTAGGGTCATTCTTTTTGTACCATTTTCTTCCTTGATTATTTCAATCCATAAAAGGATTATCGAAGTTTTATTGAAAAAATTTCCTTTAAACTTTATATACTTCAAACAGCTCGATTTCTTCAAGATTTTTCAAATAACCTTCATTATCTAGATAGACATGACAATTATTGTTTATATACATTCAAGTTTTAGATAGGTTGACAGATCAAAACA
This sequence comes from Solanum lycopersicum, assembly GCF_036512215.1. Lineage (NCBI taxonomy): Eukaryota > Viridiplantae > Streptophyta > Magnoliopsida > Solanales > Solanaceae > Solanum > Solanum lycopersicum. Next base: position 17,528,751 of record NC_090801.1, on the reverse strand, counting down.
AACCTCATTGCATCCCCCATAGGATAAAACATCTCCAATAATGTACGGACTTTTGCGAAAAACCTTTATGCCCCAAGGCATAAACTATACTTTATATATTACAGTTATACAATCGCACAATTATTAATTTGTACCCTACTGACATTATACCAAGATTTTTGTACTATCAATCCAAAACATCACTTTTCCAAGTGAAACAAAATATACTTGAATTATGCATTTTACTTAACCAATCATCTATTTATCCACACTCTATGGCAGATTTGAATTCAAGATCCTTGTCACAATTTATTTCATTGAGCGCGCTACCTCTTATAACAGATACCGTCGACGATTATTTGATATCGATTACAATATGACATAACTTATCGAGATCTCGTTATTTTTCTTACCATTTATAGGTACCTGAACCTTTCTGAACATTTTATAAAGTGCTATGTCAATGTGTTTCTTATAGTACTTTGCTGATTATCATGATCATATTGATCATTTGCTCCTCTCCTTCTTTAAAGAATTTTATATATCAGAATCGATTGGTCTATTACACTTCAGGCGTGTCATAGACTCTGTCTTTCAAGGACCTTTCATTGGAGCATTTGCAGCTAAACTATAACATAGAGCCAGTAAATTCATTTTGCAATAGATTTGCAACATTATATGAAAAAAATTATCCTTTGAACTTCAAGTTTACATTTTTTTTGAAGAGGATCTAGATAATTTATAATTAACCTCATAAGTAATTTTCAACTGTCAATCATCTCTCCCCCTAATGTTAGGAAACCTAACATTTATCCCAACCTTATCTGAAAATTCATCTTTGTGTGTGGTGAAGTAATTAAAATCATAATCGCACACTCAATCTTTAGATGAAAATTATTTGGTTCATGACACTGAACCAAATTATGATGGGAAAACCTTGTTGGCTTGATGCATACATGTGTTGCTACATATTAAATAAATTTATCTCATAGCAAATCTTATTTGGGATTTTTCTCCCGTACCCAAGGTTTAGATATAACCGGAGACATACAATTATTGCTAAACCAATCAACATTATCAATATAATTTCATAGTTTGAAACTATGTTCTTAATTTAACAATTCGTGCGAACAACCTTAGAAATATATATATATATATATATATATATATATATATATATATATATATATATATATTTTGTAAGTTGACAATAAATCACATGTAACCATCTCATAAATGAATCGTTCATATAGTTGCAAATGGTCCACATGATAGGTGAACGTGCGCACATTCACCTTTTTATATGTTCCAAAATTTATAGGGGATTACAATATCAACCTAAGTTGGTATAATGATCATTTTATCAAGAGAACAAACAACACAAGAAAATTCTTGAAGAACATTTTATTTTTTCATCATATAATCTACATGAATTCTCAATTACATTTGCATCACATTTAAACCAGAATGGTCAACTGGTCATGTCAAATGATCTTTATTTTAGTACACTTATAATTTACTTTTGTATGTGATTCCATCAACATGCTCACGTTTGTGTGAAACAAACAAGAGGAAAAAATGGGTAATCTTATATATAAGTAGTTATAACCCACTTTGGTTGTAGTAATCTATTTTCAATTCATCTGAAATTTAAAAGTTTATTTTTATACAACACCAATATTATTCCTCTGGTAATTACACAACTCGTTAGAGCTTGCAATTAAATTTTGTGTACTAACAAATATTTCATGACACCATTCATATGGTGACCATCTCCTTCAAGGAGAAAATTATATTATTACTGTCTTGGTCAATTTTTTTACGAGAAAGAAATGTTTCTTGCTTTACCTTTGGTGTATCATAGGTACACAACCAATTATAAATTTTTATTGCCACACAATAATATTATTTTGATCATGGCCACAACCTTTATAGACAAAAATTATTTCTTTCTTTTGAACTTTTGGTAGTTCACAATAAACTTACCATAATGACGTATATACGTACACGATCATTGATCATTCTTGCCAAATAAAATTTATTTATTTATCTCAATTCTTCCGTAGAATTCAGTTGTGATATATATTCAACCATACATGAATTTGCTCTTATCCATATCTTCCTTCATATTTTCCATATTCACTTTCGAGAATAGGCAAAGATTCCACAATGTTTAATACAAGTCACAATCTCTTCATGAGTTGAGTATAGCCATTTAAACATGTCATACCTTTATATTTTACATATTTACATGACCCACCGCAACATCACTTTGAAAGATACATAAAACCATCAATTTACATTATTTATTTTGACTGAGGATTTTTTTAAATAAATTAATCATATTATTAGGTCGCACAATGACCACGAGTCCAATGAACATTCATACCATTATGGTGATAAAAATTGCCATTACAGTTTGAAGGAATATTTGGAGAACTCACTGTGTTCTCCTTTTATAATTACCACAATGATGACTACTATAATTTTGTTTATCCACACCCTTATTCATACATTCAATAACTTCTCATCTTTCATATGTATTATTTATCGTACCACATCCATATAATAGAATGAAGTAATTCAACGGATTTCAAACTTATCATATATTGCTACCACATTTGCTTTAGGGATTGGAGCAAATTCAATAAGACGAATTTTATTTCATCAAATATATTATTTTTCCTTAGTTATCATTTATCATCACTGTGGTGCATTGAATCAAAATCAATGTCTGATCCATATAAGGTGTGTCAGGTCATCATTCTATAGGACTTGAACCCTATCATGATGCATCAAAACTCAAATTGATGTCTTTACCCTCTTGGTGCGATAGAACATAAATCTATCAACTTAACCTAATTTTTTTTTATTATGGTGCATCCTGACTTTAACCTGATGTCTTACCCTTTTGGTGCGATAAGACTTAAGCCACCGTCTTACCCTTAACCAATAATATAATAGACCGAAGTACAACATGACTCACCCTTTGAGTTTTTAAAAAGAATCAAAATAATATTCAAACTCATGCTATTAAAATCTTATACCTTCTTCAATTTAAGAAATATTATATAACATGTCATATTAAACCAATAGAAGTATATGTCTTTGGTTCGTAGTAATTGTTAGAGACCAAACACTATTGTATTCTAAATCTTAAAAATATTTTAGAAAATACTTACATGATTTTATGTATATAATATCTTGATTCTCATAACGAGATCAACCAAAACATGAATAAAAGAAAAACTAAAACTCAATCTCAATTGGATAGAGTCTCGTGCTGATAACATGTTATAAACTCAAGCTTATATCAATATAAGTATAAAGAGAAGAAGACACGATATAGAGATGAAGAAGAGATATTTTCTTATATTCAAGTGTATCTTTCAAATGGTGAGTGATATCTCTATTTATAGTGTTGAGATATCACTCTCAAAGGTTACAATTTTGTAGATACATAGTTATCCTAATGGTTCTTATAACCTTAAAAACATGTATACTTGAATACAATTAATTCTTGAGTATATGTAGAGGACAATCCACACAATTCAATGGATTTATAACATAAAATAAATTGTTGTTGCACTAAGTAGGAATATTAACCTAAAATTGATTCTAATTGTCATTTTCACGTATAAGTGATTGTTATCAGTTCATCTCAATCTATAACAGATTCACAAATGTAAAACTTTAAATTTTTATTATTTTTATCAAGCCGTTATCACAACCCAAATCATGAAGAATTCAAATTACTCGAAAAAACTGATTAATACAATACAAATATATCATTTTATTGAGATATTTAAAAATTTGGGTACGCGACATGAATTATGAAGGTTATAAAATATATAATATATTAGAGTGGCATTAAAATGTTATTATTATGAGAACCTTCATATTTATGTTTCACTCTTTTCTTCCTCTATGACGACATTCACATATAAATATGTACACTCAGTTTCATAAATCCGCCAGTATAGTTGCTACAACCAACAACTATTTGATGTTGGTCCTGTGGTTTGTATATTATGTGGCTGGGATTGATGCTAAATGAGAAATAGTTTTGTCTTTGAAAAGATTGCATGAATACTAAGTTGATATATTGTGGATATCTCTATTTTTTATGACATTCAAGAATTCAGAAAAGTGAGGTGAGTTATCAAATATATAGAAGTGATGAAATAGTTATTGGACAAAATATTTCTTTTGTTAGTGTTTCATCAGTCATTGCAGCTTGGAGATCGATGCGTTGAGTAAAATCTAGAGATCTGATACAATATGGACTAGAAGCGAAATTGCCGTAAAAACTGAGGAAAATAAAAAATGTCAAGTAGAAAAGAACAAGGTCTTACAACACAATCACCATATATTTGATTTTTCTTTTTCTCTCCTTGGATTGAGCCGAGTGAATGCATGAAATGAGTCCGAAATGAAAGCCATAAGAGCAGGAGTAAAGAGAAAGTGCAAGAGGAAAAGTGTTCTCTCATTTGATTGACCTATTCAAAGACTAGTGTTGCTTTATCCCTATACAATCATTTGAAAATCCTTTGGATTTTTATTCAATTTTCGAAAAAATAATTGAGATTCAAAATTCTTCTCGCAGTTCATCAAAGATCCTTCCAAATTTTGATTCAAAATTATCAAAAAAGTTTGAGATTCAAAAGTTTTCTACAGTTCATCGAAGATCCTTTTAGTTTTGATTCAAACTGATAAAAAAAATGAGATTCAAAATTCTGGTCCCAGTTCATCAAAATGTCTTTCAATTTTGATTCATAATTATCAAAACTCTTGAGAACATATATCATGACTATCTTCATGAGTTTGTACTTGATGGTCAAGAAACATGAGTTGACTTGCAATGTATCTATTATGCATTGATAAGACACACAAAAAAGGTGGAGAAATATTGTGTAGTGAATTTTTTGATATCTGATCTCCAAATTGGTATATTACTCGTGATACATTGAGATTTTTAAATTTTTTTAGTAAATTCTTAAGTACTGTAATTCTACATTATACATTAAAGTAGTAAAGGTTGCCTATAAGGTGTTTGAGTTTAGATCGATGTATTACAGTGTAGTAATTACTACATTTATGATACATGTAGTGTTAATTTTTATGAATGTATCATGATGATCTATTTTCTTTGAGATAGATATATTACTCATGATACATTATTATCCCTAATATATTTACTATATTGCTAAGTATTGAAACCCTACAGGTACATCAGAGAAGTAAGATTGCTTGTAAAGTGTTTGATATTATATTGCAACATTACTATGTGATAGGTATTAAGTATCATATGCATGTAGTGTTACATGTAGTGTTAGTTTGTGTGAATGTAGCATTGAAAAAGAATGTATATTTCATTTGGACACCTTAATTAAGAAGTGTTCCTATTGAACACCTCTGTTGTTCAAAATATGTACCTGTTAATTACTTTCTGATGACATGACATCATGGGTGTAAATACACCCTTCAAAGAGCGTGAATCCAAAAAATTTAACTAACAAGCCAAATGAAAATGACATATCAACATTTAAAAATCCAACAAAAATTTTAATAAAAAAAGTCCTTAACAATGTCTTCTTAACCAATTCCAAGCCATCTTAACCCTCTACATTTCCTCACCAGCCAAATTCTTTGCCACCGTCCCTATTCCATTTCTCCTTCATTTTTTCTTCTACTATAATTTTGCATTACAAATATCGTCTTCATTATTGTAGTTGGAAAAGTGACCATTAAACAAATGACAGTCAAAATAGAAAAAATCGGAAGAGTTGATTGGGACAAATATGAAATATCTAATCTTATAAAATATAGAAAAATTCAAAAGAGTTCAATTCATAATAGGAAATTTAACCAAAAAATAAAAATTAGATTGAGTAAAAAAATTTGACAAACCCCACTTTTTTTTGGAAAGATTACTACAAATCAAAATTATTTTTTTGAAACTGTTAGAAAAATCAAACCTTGAAGCATCCACAATATAAAAAATGTCAATCTATCTTAAGTATGTTTGAAGAAAACAATGAAATGAAAATTACAGTTATAGTGTTGATGTCGATAACCAAATCGAAATAAAAGGGAGAGGATATGTAGCCTCTATGGTGCTGATGACATAAATATAGAGTGAAAATACTCATCACTCGCTAGCGATCACCATGTGGAGACAGACTATGGTGGCCGATCGGTGGGTTCCTGTCTGGAACGTTTTTGGTCGTTGGGATGAGCAAGTTATGTTTGTTTTTAAATTTTTTTCTTTTAGAATATTTAATTATAATATATTTTAAAATAATTTTATGTACTCAAATGAAATATGTCACAATTTAATTAGTTATTGTTCCATGTTATCGCAAGTGTATGTCACACACTTTAAGTTCTTGTGTGATAGCAAACAAAAATGTCTAAAAGGTATCAATTCGAAGTTTAGAGGTGTTCAATAGGTACAAGGCTTAGTTTAGGTAGTTAAGTGAATAATGCGGATAACTTTAAGAGGCTCTCGATGACTTAAACCATAATAATATGTATATTTCTATCATGACAATTAATGTTTATCACAAACATGTGATTGAAAAATTGCATATCCTATAAAACCAAATTGCATATCTTGTTCGAAGGAAATAAAATTAAAACTCACTTGATATAATTGGAAAATATTATTGATACATTACAGATCTTGATATATAGAAAATGCTACATTATGCATTACTCACATATCAAGCACGTTTGAATTGAACATTAAACCCACTAGTCGAACTATCAACAACATTAGGTTATGTATAAGTATAATAGATATAAGTATTATGCATTGCATAAAAATCACTAGTCAAATTATCAACAACATTAGGGTATGTATCAGTACGATAACTACAATCATGATACATTGCATAAAATCCACTAGTCGAAGTATCAACAATATTATGTTATATATCAGTATAATAAGTATATTATGATATATTGCATAAAACTCACTAGTTGAAGTACCAAAAATTTTAGGTTATACATAAAGTATAATTAATATAAACATGATACATTACATAAAATATACTCATTGTATCAGAAAGCTAAATTATGAAACAAAATAAAGTAGACATATTAAGACTATGTACATTTGGTAACGATGGGCACGATAATCCAAGTCCAATCTTTTTCTCCTTTTCTTTTTGAAGTTTTTTCCATAGTCCATCTAGAGGTCAATGATAGATCCTTCTTCGACTTTAACTTCTCTAATCTAATATTCTTCATGAATAATGGATTGTTTGATACATTGAGAACTTGTAACTTCAAGAATCAATATAAACGAGATACTTTGAAACCTTTGTTTTTGCTAGAGACGAACGTGATAAGAAAAATTCATCTTTTTTTCATCTTTGAGCATTTTTCACAATAGATTTAGAAGTCAAAATTCTTCTTCACTTTGATATCTCCAACTCCTGATTTTTCATGAATAACAGATCATTTATTTGTTTAGATCTATTTTCAACAAAATCTTCATCATCACAATCAAAGATACAACATACATTATCTTGAGTATTTGAATTTAAATGAGTATTCCCAATACAAAAAGATGGAGCATCATTTATATGTACCCGAGTTTTGTAGATTAAAAAACAAAAAAATAATAAGAACGATGATGATGATGATGTTGCAATGGAAAGAAAAAATGAATCAAGAAGAGCTATCTCTTGATTAACTTGAAATCAATTATCTGGAAAAAACAAAATATTTGAAATTCAAAAATATAGTGGTAAAAGGTAATTAATGACATAGTGGAGTGATTATAGGCTTGAAAAAGGAAAGAAAATCGTGGAGTTGGAAGATTGGAAATTATGTACCTAAAAAAGAGAGAATTTGAGAAAAAGAAGGAGTTTGTAATTTTTTTCAAATGGTAGGGAATAATAAAATAAGGGGAAAAAAAGATGTTTAGTTAGATAATTTATCCAATTTTACGGTTTGTTTCACTATGAATTTGTTGGTATGTTAATACCCAACACCAAATTCTATTTAGGCCTCATTCGTTATCATTACATGTCTGAGAATTGAAAAAAACTCCCTAAGGCTTGAGAATTGAAAAAAACTGAGTTCCAACTATGTTTCTAACATGTATGATTAATTTGTTATCTTTAGATTTGAATAATGAATTATTAAAATGATTTATGTTTAAACATATGAATACGTATGATTGTCACTATCAAAAATCTTATTAGGCACATACCCCTTCCAATAGGTGAAGCCCCTTCCTTTATTAACCATTTAATAATATAAATAATGCGGAAATTATATATATAATTCAACTCAAACTATCCCAAGACTTGGTGCGTAACGACCCTATAAACGAACTAGTGAAGCTAGATCCTAACGTGTGTCCATTTGATATTGGTGTGAAGTTTGACGGTGTTTAATGTTGCCATGGTTGAGGTGTTGAGGGATTAGACGTCAATGTACATGTAACAACTCGTATTCTACGTGCACTAGTTCTATTTATATGACGCTTATAGATTCCCTTGTGGTATAGTTATGAACTCGGTTTCCTATGCGACTAGTGACAATAGAATAGGTTTAAAGCAAATTGTCCGTAGAGATTAATGCGACCCAATTAAGTTGAAATTGATGGAATTATTTAAACTTGAGATGGTGGTATTTGAGTTTAAAGTTCAAATTGGTGTCACGCCCCGAGCTACCCCCGAGACGCGGACACGGAATCTAGGACCACAAGTGATCCCAAGCTAACCCTGCTGGCATGATCATGAGCATACTAAAGATAATAAACTGATGTGGAAGCTAAATCATAATTTAATCTGAAAAGATGGGGAATACCAATATTCTATAACTGAGATATTTGAAAACAATGAGTTTAATACAAATGAAATATTAACTCAACACTGAGCTAAATCTATCTATGTCTGAAATAAGCCTCTAAACTGGACCAGAAATACTGGGACAAGCCTTAGCTAAATCTAGCAAAACTGAAACTAAATGACTAAGAGAAAACTGAAATAAACTCATGACTATTGTCCTCGGAGAATGAGGACTTCGGACCGTCGTCTGACCTAAGGACCGTAAGTCCGTTCGTTGTTCAAGACTTAACCAATTTTTCTGTGCTGAAATATTTGGGAGTTTCTTATCCCATCAAGGTTGTACAGGATGGACCATAGGTCAGGCTACAGTCTGTCGATGCCACCGTTGGTTGCACCTGCAGATTTTGTTCTGTAAAGCTAGTTTTTGGTCTGTTTTGGCTACGGGGTGTTACATTATCTCCCCCTTGGGAACATTCGTCCTCGAATAAAGAATAAACTAGCTGAAGTAGAGGGAGAGAGCTGCCAACCCTACTACTAAACAATGAGAACTGAGTTTCTGACTGAACTGAGTTCCGAGTACACGCAAATATGCTGAAAATGCAAGTATAAACTGAGGGAACATGATTACAAAAATGAATTTACACATGAATGATCGGAAAACTGAAGAGGAACTATTACCTCAAGCTGGAGTGGAATCGGAAGGAAAGAGGTGAGGATACTTGGCTTTCATGGCTGCTTGTGATTTCCAAATAGTTACCTCTGTGGACTGACTCGTTCACAAAACCTTGACTGAAGCGACTTCTTTGTTTCTCAACCTTCTGACCTGAAAGTTAAGAATATCGACTGGTACATCCTCATAAGAAATACTATCTTTCACCGCCACACTCTCTATTGGCACTAGAAAGGCTGGATCACCCACACACTTCTTCAAGAGTGAGATGTGGAAGACAGGATGCACTACTGCTAATTCTGCTGGCAACTCTAACTCATATGACACCTTGTTCAAGATCTTGTAAGGGCCTACACATCTAGGACTGAGCTTCCCTTTCTTTCCAAATCTCATTACCCCTTTCATAGGTAAGACCTTTAGAAAAACCCAATCATCAACTTGGAACTCTAGTTCCCTTCTCATTACATCTACATAAGATTTCTGACGACTTTGTGCTGTCTTAAGCCTATCTCTAATGAGTTGCACTTTCTCCATAGCATAAAGGACTGAATCTGGCCCTATCAAAGCTGTTTCACCTACTTCAAACCAACAAACTTGAGATCTACATCTACTCCCATATAAAGCCTCATAAGGGGCCATCTGAATGCTTGAATGGTAGCTTTTATTGTAGGCAAACTCAATAAGAGGAAGGTGATCATCCCAACTATTTTTGAAATCGATCACACAAGCTCTAAACATATCCTCTAAGGTCTGAATGGTATGCTTTGTCTTCCCATCCGTCGGTGGATCAAATGTTGTACTAAGGTTAACTTGAGTACCAAGACCTTTCTGAAATGACCTCCAAAAATGAGAGGAAAACTGAGGACCTCTATCTGAGATAATAGACAAAGGAACCCCATGAAACCTCACAATTTCATTGATGTAAAGTTTGGCATAGTCCTTCGCCGAATCTGTAGTCTCGACCGCTAAAAAGCGAGAAGACTTAGTCATTGTATCAACTATAACCCAAATAGAGTCATGCTGTCTGCGAGTACGAGGTAACCCTGTGATGATATCCATATTGATCACATCCCACTTCCAAGTAGGAATATCGATCTCTTGATTCATACGTTCTAGTTTTTGATGTTCTACCTTGACTCGCTAGCAATTGGGGCACTTACTCACAAAATCTGCTATATCCCTCTTCATGCCATTTCACTGATAGACTTCTTGCAGATCACGGTACATCTTAATGGAACCTGGATGAATAGAATACCTAGAATTATGGGCTTCTGCAAGAATATGCTGTATCAACTTTCCCACATCAGGAACACACAGTCTACTCTTGTAGCAAAGTACAACATCTTCCCATTGGGAGAAAACCTCGACTCTCTAATTATGGAATGCATCCTTAAGTTCAAGCAAGATTAGGTCACTGTCTTGCTTTTCCTTAACCTCCACTACCAAGGATGATTCTGCCCCATTCTGAACTGTTGCTTCGCTGTCTGATATACTCATAAGCGAACTCCCAAAGGAGCAAGCCTATGAACATCCTTCACTATCTCCTTTCTTTCTTCCTTAACATGGGATACACTACCCATAGATAATCTACTAAATCATGTGCTACAACATTCACCTTACCATGATAGTAATGCATACTCATATCATAATCCTTAAGGAACACAAGCCATCTCCTCTAGCGAAGATTCAACTCTTTCTGGGTGAACACATACTGAAGGCTCTTATGATCAGTGAACACATCTACGTGAACACCATACAAGTAGTGTCTCCAGATCTTGAGTGCAAACACCACTACTGCAAGCTCGAGGTCATAAGTTTGATAGTTCTTCTCATGAACCTTAAGTTGTCTAGAGGTATAAGCTATCACCTTACCTCGCTGCATCAACACACAACCTAGGAAACCTCTGGATGCATCACAATAAATCACATAACCATCTGAACCCTCAAGTAGAGTCAAGACAGGAGCTATAGTCAATTATGTTTTCAGTTCTTCAAAGCTTTCCTCACAATCATCTAACCATTGAAACTTGGCCATCTTCTGAGTCAACCTAGTTAATGGTGAGGCTATGGATGAAAACCTTCCATGAACCTTCTGTAATAAGCCGCTAGACCTAAGAAACTTCTAATATCTACAGCATAGGTAGGTCTTGGCCATTGTTTCACTGCTTTTATCTTCTGTGAATCCACTTGGATCCCTTCGCTAGATACAATGTGACCAAGGAAAGAACCAGATTGCAACAAAAATTCATATTTGCTAAACTTAGTGAATAACTGGCGATCCTTGAGAGTCTGTAAAAAAATTGTTAAATGACTTGCATTTTCTTCCTCTCTCCTAGAGTAAATGAGGATATCATTAATAAAGATGATAATGAACAAGTCCAAGTACTATTTGAAAACTCTTTTAATGAAATCCATGAAAGCTGCAGGAGCATTAGTTAGTACAAACGACATAACTAAAAATTCATAATGACTATACCGACTTCTAAAGGCTGTTTTCTAAATGTCACTATCTCTGATTCTGAGCTGATGATAACCCGATCTGAGGTCTATGTTTGAGAAATGGATAGCACGTTGAAGTTGGTCAAACAAGTCATAAATTATGGGGATGGGATACTTATTCTTGGTTGTGACCTTGTTCAACTGTCTATAGTCAATGCACATTCTGAGAGAACCATCTTTGTTCCTTACTAACAACACTGGTGCACGCCATGGTGAAATACTAGGTCTGATGAAACCCTTATCTAGAAGGTCTTTCAACTGCTCTTTCAATTCCTTAAGGTGTGTTGGAGCCATTTTGTAAGGAGGAATAGAAATAGGCTGGGTATCTGGAAGGAGATCAATTCCAAAGTCGATTTCCCTTTCGGGAGGGACTCCGGGAAGATCTTCAGGAAGCACTTCTTAAAATTCACAAACTACTGGAACTGACTCAAGAATTGGCGTTTCAAGACTAGAATCCTTAACCCGAACTGGATGATAGAGATAACCCTTATATATCATCTTTTTAGCCTTAAGGTAAGAAATAAATTGACCCATAGGCTCTAAGCTACTACCCTTCAATTCTAAGATTGGTTCGTCTGGAAACTAAAAACGAACAATCCTAGTTCTACAATCTACTGAGGCATAACATGAGTGTAACTAATCCATGTCTAGAACGACATCGAAGTCAATCATTTCTAGCTGTACTGATCTGCTAAGGTAACTTTCAGAGAGACTGTGATAGGGCAGTTTCTGTATACCCTTCTAGCTATAACTGGGTCACCGACGGGAGTAGAGGCTGAGAAATGTTTTGAGAGAGTTTCTGGAGTAATATTGAATTGGACTTCTATACTGAGTTACAAAAGGCAAAGTCATGTCTGTTGGCTTTCCACTAAGTGAATCGTATGTTAAAAAAGATCCTTGAGTTGGTAGATGCCAATCTCACCTGTCATTACCAGTTACTTACATCGCACCACATATTTTCTTGACCATATCAATGAACTTTTATGGGTCCTTACGAACTTGTGACCCTAAAAACTTCAGCAAATCATCCTAACAAAATCACAACTTTGGCTGCCACTAATCGATTATTTCTATTAGTAGGAACTAGAACCTGTTGATTGTTCTGATTGGTCATACTCTGAGCCAAAAGCTAAATTTGCATTTTGAAGCCCTACATTCGAACTTCCTTATCTAGTATGAGAGGAACTGCGTTAGAATTGGGTGCATTATCATTCTATGCCTAAGCTTTATGAGAAGGCATGATCTTAAGCGCTCAACGTCGAGTTAGAATGGAATTAGATCATACCTTACACACGATAAGAGTAACAAGAAAGTGAAATTTTCCTAAAAACACTTTGTAGCCTCTCTCATTAGATGTGTTACACTTCACACCCATGAAAAAAGACTCTACTCAGTGCGGCTTTTATAACATCCTAGGACTCTTGATCCTAGTACTATGATACCAAGTTTTGTCACGTCCTGAGCTACCCTGAGATGCGGCTGGCATGATCATGAGCATACAAAAGATAATAAACTGATGCGGAAGCTAAATCATAATTTAATATGAAAATATGGGGAATAACCATATTCTATAGCTAAGATATTTGAAACAATGAGTTTAATACAAAGAAAATATTAACTCAATACTGAGCTGAATCTAACTATGTCTGAAATAAGCATCTAAAAGGGACTAGCAATACTGGGACAAGCCCCGACTAAATCTAGCAAAACTTAAACTAAATGACTTAAAGAAAACTGAAATAAACCCATGACTATTGTTCTCGAAGAATAAGGACTCACAACTAAATCTGCTGAATTGAAGATCGGAAAATCAATCTATGTGTGATCTGAATGATGAGAACCTGAACCTACATCATGAAAAGATGTAGCACATGTATGCATCAACACTTGAAAGGTACTGAGCATGTAGGATAAAGTAAAGATGAAATAAAACATAACTGAACAAGCATAAAAGCAAGTATAATAATCGGACATGATAAACTAAATTCTGAGCTAACTGAATGCAATGACCAATTTATAACATGCTAAAACTGAATATTGAATATACTGATAAATGTTCAATGTAGAGATCTGACTAAACTGTGGGAGCTACTAATAATCGACAATAAAACCACATGAGCTAAATGTGGAGTCCGATGTATACGCCCCATCGAGAGGACCCAATATACCCTGCGAAAGGTATAAAGGCATGCTCGCATGATCACTAAACTTATTTCCCATAGAGGGGACTTACAACCTACTTGGCTAGTAGTTCTGGGACTATTTGGGTACTCTGAAGCCTAGTCCAACTTGGTATTATGCAACTCTCAATGAATTGTATAAATTTACTGATTATGTCTGAGTTTCTGTAAATACTAGAAAGCTCAAAACTGAGCATGCAAACTGTGAATGCAACTATTGGTATGGTAATTATGCATTTATAATTGAGGCATACATATCTGAAGTAACTGAAATATCTGACCTAGCATGTATAATTCAAGAACTAAAGAAATACATAGCTAGGGTTATGAAATTCATGCGGTAATCTGAGTAATAATATGATAATATGATTTGGGACATATATCTAACTAAATCATGAAGTTCTATCAAAGTTCTAGAAACCCTAGGTTTAATGATGATAAGAGAATCAAGAATCTAACTGAAAACTAGGGACCCAATGGGTGAAAGGAGACCACTAGTGAAATCCCACATACCTGGTGATGAAAACCACGGAAAAGTACTTAGGTTTCGCGGCTGAAACTATTAGATGTTGTGGCATTCTTAAACTAGGGTTATTGAGTTTTTTTTCTCCTCTTGCTTTTAATTTTCTATGTTTTGATTTAATGATTTGACTTGGATATGTTTTAATTATTTTTCTAGGCTTAAACTGACTAAAATATGATTATTTAGGGTCAAAAGGACATAACTTAGGGTTTAAACGAGTTGGAAAGGTCCAAATGACCCTTGGGAAAGTTGCTGTCGGGCCAAACGATTGCCAGGATGACGGTCCGTCGTCTGCCTGACGCCCCGTTGTTGGGTCTGTCGACATGTCCTGTTCGACAAGCCTTTACTAAAATGGGCATAACTTTTCACTCGGAAGTCTGATTTTAGCAAGGTCGGTGAATATGGAAATATAAATAAATTATTTATCTGTGGATAGGTGATGGGACACCTAATTCGTTTTTGTAAAAATATTTATGACCACTTGAAGTTGATCAAACTATATTTCCCCTTAATTGTCTGCAAATTTTCCACCAACGGTCAGACGTCCATAGGTCCACCCACGGATCATGATGGTCATCCGTAGCTCTTATAAGAGAGTGGGTGAAGGGAGTATTGATCGACGGTAACGAAATATGGACCGTCGTCTTACCTACGGACCGTAAGTCCGTCCGTCGTCCAAGACTTAACCAATTTTTTTGGGCTGAAATTTTTGGGAGTTTCTGATCCTATTGACGGTTGTGCAGGATGGACCGTGGTTGCACTTGTAGATTTTCTTCTGTAAAGCTGGTTGTGTTTTGTCTACAGGGTGTTACAATTGGCATAGTGTATATAAGTTTTAAGTTAAGCTAAATGTATTAAGGTCTAGAAATGGGATAAAATATTGAGGTGCTTGGTTGACTTAACTAAGATATTAGGTGACAAGAAGGTGCATCATCTACTTTGACTTATTGACCAACTCAAAGGACCAAGTAGGTGCATCACCTACTTTGACTTATTGACAAACCTAAAGGATCAAGTAGATGCATCACCTACTAAGACTCTTTTGACCATGTTATTGGGCCAAGTACACTACCACTCATTTGAGTTAATCTGGCCCAAGTTGATTAGAAGAATAAGGGGCAATGAACAACCAAGGCTCATTATTCGTAAGTCCAAAAAGGCACAGTTGAAAAGTCTAATTACGTGGATCACCTACTTGCATTATTATGGCCCAAATAGACAAGAATAGAGGGATAATTGGTGGCAAGGCCCAACAAGTGTTGAAGTCACAAAGGCCCAAGTTTAAAGGCCAAGTAGGTGGGTCACCTACTTGACAATATATGGCCTAAAATTGGACAAGAAAGTCAGCCAATGCACCTCCTCTTCAAAGGGATAAAGATCAGATCTTTTGCTTCATTATTAAGTTGCAAAATTTCAGATTTCTTAAGTTTCTCTCTTGGATTCCTTGGATTAACACAACAACCTTAAAAGACCTTAGAGTTCTTGAATATTGTCCATTTTTTTCAAGTAAAAGTTTGTAGGATATTATCAGTTCTTGAAGTACAAGCTTAAAGGATAAATCTCCAGAAACTAAGGTAAGGTTACTTCCCATTTTTGCCTTTTTTTAAAAATAGGTTTTGGGCGGACAATTTTAGATTTATTTGTCAAGAACTCATGTATGGTTATAAATCCTTGAGTTCAATATTCTCCTATTATGCTGAATGTATTTTTGGGATTGATAGTGGCTCCCTTATTATATTGTTTTTGGGGGCACTTGGGTATCTTGGAAAAGTATGTACGGAGTTGTATTAATGTATAGAATAAATGTGTAACATCTCGCAAATTTAAACGACTAGGAAGAATCTTAAATTAGGAAATAGTCATTTTCTGAAAGAATTAAAAATCTTGAAATTTAGTCAGGATGATTTAGGTATGATTCAAGATAAGGTTGGAAAGCCCTTGAAACAATCCTTCCAACGCCACCGAGTTTGTGTGATTCCAAGCTTGGATGAATGAGTTATGCCCTTTGAAGGTTGGGTTGTTGGTATAAGGAAAGTCCATCCAGAAAATTTAAGGATAGTTTGGTGTTTTCCTTATCCAACTTAATTAGAATATTTTTGGTATATAATATAGGGGATAAACTTATATTATTAATTTTACGATTTTGAAAATTAGATTTAGGGTTTTTGGAGAAAGAATGCAAGATAAAAGAGAAGATGAAAAACTAGAACGATCGTTTTGATTGCGGATTTCTTCAAGATTTCGATACTACCATATATGTAAGTCTTTAATTGCATTGAGTTCATTCTCCATGCGCCAAACTTGTTTAGTTCAACACAATTCGTCCTTAATGAGTTTGAAAGTTGATGTTCTTGACATGAATTCTTGAAATTGAATGTGGTTCTTGAATTAGATTGAACTACGGAGTTTTTGAGATCTTTTAATTGAGTTTTAGAGTTTTTTTGAGTTAGGTTCCTGAGTACTAATGATTGATATGGGAATCTAAAATGAATTTGAGGAAAATATTCGAGTTTAGGTGAATTAGGACTGGAAAAGATAGAAGGAAACAGTTGGGCAGGTTTTGTCAAACAAGTCCGGGTCCACGCGGACTTGTTCCCCTTGTGGGTAAGAATTTACCCCGCGTCGTGGACAAGATGTGGAATCCACTATCTCAAAACTAATTTTTGTGTATAATTATTTAGGATCATCTCCGCATTGTGGACTTGTTCCAAGACGGTGATTTTGTAACTTTTGTCATGTTTAACTATTAGAAATCAATACTAAACATCATGGGGTCTTTCCAAACACAAATCATAATCCTCGAATCCATATTTAAATTCAAGGATCGATTAAGAGTAAATTCAAGTAAGAGTTAAGATCAAAGTCAATAGTCAATTAAGAGAATTTCATTTCGAGTTTTCATAAGTCTTTCACAAATGTTTTAAACTTTGTTTAAAGACTTAAGGGTGTAGTTATTTCTTCAAAGAAGTATATGGGGACTATATATTCCCAAAGAGGTTTAGAGGAAATGTTTTCACATTTAAACAAGAACTTTAACTGATCTTTCCGAAGAGCCTTCGAGCTAGTTTTAACAAAAGAGTTATAGCTTTCTAAATGAAGAAAGCAGGGAAACTAAGCCTTTGAGTTTAGTTTTTGAGCACTAATATCAAATCACAGAAGACGTATGTTTTAAAAAAATAAGAGTCAATATATCTTGGGAGTAGTATTGATTACCGAATTGGGGAAACACAACTTATTTGTATTTGTACATACATCTCAGATTTAATCGTATCTTTGCATACATACACAGTTTACAACATGTTTTTAAACGACTTTTCTTTATATTGCACTTTCTTTTCAATTGCTTTATATTGAAGTGAGCCATTATATTGAGTAGAGTTGAGCCAGGTACGTTCTTCAGTTTGCTTCAAATTCTTTCTAGCCTATGTTGTTTAGCATTCCAATTGCATACTCGTACATTCAATATATTGATGCCTATTGACTTGCATCATATTATGATGCAAACACAGGTAACGAGTATCGGCATCTAGAGTACCGTTGATCTAGTTGAGAACTCTAGAGTCAGTGGTGAGCCTCCTTACATCCCGACCGACTATTTTACTTGCTTTCTAGTTTAGTCATTAGGATGTGATGGGTTTGTACCAACATCAATCATAGTTTTAGAGTCTTCATAGATAAACAATCAAATGTTAGTCCTTTGAGTCTTTTCATTTTCATCTATTATGTTAAAGACTTAGGTTGCGTGTTTTGAACAAGTTGAATGCTTAATCTTTCGAAATTCTTAGATTATGTTATTTTTTAGTTCAGTTAGATGCTATTACTCCTATAAATATGCATGTAGTCTTCCTCTCAGTTAAGTAAGACATGCATGAGGTTCTCTTTGGGCCAACAATGGTCTGCGATTATTAGCCACGTCTAGGGTCTAGGCTCGGGCATGACAAACTTCATAACAGAGCATAAAGCTCAAGAGTCTTAGGAAGTCTATGAAGCTCTGCAACATGTAGGAAATTTCTTACTTTTTCATATTCCTTTCGTGCATTAGAGTGTGATCTCTAAAAAGTTTCTCTCTAAGTCGTGCTTGTTCATGTTTTTAGATTACCACGCCTCGACGAAGATTAGCAAGAGGTCTAGAAAGAACATTGACGTACATGAGGTACCCAATGCACCTGAACTGCAACCCAGGGAAATGTTTCTAATGCCGAATTCAGAGAGGCAATTATGATGCTGAGTATGACTAATCAGGTTGTTCAACAAAAAGGAGCTTAAGGATTCGTCAGCTCTTGATATTGAACCCCCAGGTTTCACTAGTTCTACCACTATTGAGGATCCAAAAAAATTCATGGAGGAACTGAAAAAGGTGTTTGAGGTAATGCATGTTGCTGACAGTGAGAGAGTTGAACTAGCTTCTTATCAACTTATTGGTGTTGCTAGGACTTGGTTTGATTAGTGGAAAGAAGGTAGAGATGAAGATGCACCACCTGTGATTTGGGCTTGTTTCGAGGAGGCCTTCTTGGGGCATTTCTTTCCCTAATACTTTAAAGAGGCAAAGGTATGTAAGTTGCTCACACTTAATCAAGATTCTATAAGTGTTCATGAGTATGTGTTGTAGTTCACCCAACTATCTCGTTATTCTCTAGAGATGGTTAGGGACACGAGGAGTAGAATGAGTTTGTTTGTTGCCGGGTTAGAACATATATCAAGAAAAAAGGTTGAGGAAACAATGCTCATTGGGGATAAGGAAATTTCAAGGTTGATGATCTATGTGAAACAGGTAGAGAAAGAAAAGTTGAGAGATAGAGAGGAGTTTAAGCACAAGAGGGCTAAGACAGGGAATGAGTTTGGGCAGCAGAAGAGTAATGACAACCGGTCATTCTCCAACAAAAACAGAAGGGTCCTACTCCATCAACTGCTAGTGCACCTACACCTAAGAATTAAGGTGAGTACTATGGTCACAATTCTGGACTTAAACCTGCATATTCACAGGGTAGTGTGGCGCAAGGGGGAAATAAGCCTCCTGCTTGCGAAAAGTGTGGTAAGAACCACTCAGATACTTGTCATGAGGGATCCAATGGTTGTTTATTAGAGAACAAGCAGGGAAATTGTAATTGGGGCAATAGATCCCAATATTTATCCGTTTCTCCACCAAAGAGGGTGCATCTAGAGGATCTACTTCCGGTACTAGCGGAGGAACAAACCTCTTGTATGCTCTCAATAATTGCGAAGAGCAAGAGGATTTGCCAGATGTTGGCACTGGTATGATTCAAGTCTTTGAATTTACTATTTAGGCTTTGCTATACCCAAGAGCGAGTTTATCTTTTGTAACTCCATATGTTGCTATGATCTTTGATATTATTCCTAAGCAAATTAATGAGACATTCAGTGTTTCTACACCTATTTGTGAGTCAGCTCTAGCTGAGAGAGTTTATCGTGATTATCTTGTTTCTGTCAATCGCAAGAGTACTATGACTGATTTAATTGAGTTAGACATGGTAGACTTTGATGTCATTCTTGGTATGGACTGGCTTCATGAGTTATAGTCTGTGGGGGGGGGGGGGGGGGTACTTATGTATAATCCCAATTCTAAATAAAACTTAACTTTTTTTTAATTTAATGTTAATAACAAACTTTTTTTAACATGATTAATATACTCAAAATTTGAATTGATTGAAACTCTTGTCAAGTTCTTCCAGTAAAATTCATGTAATTTAAAATATACTTACATGTAAATTAAAATAAAATTATACCTTTACATCTGTAATATTACGGGAGCATGTTTAGATTTTTCTCACTAAATAGTTAGAATTGAGCTCGATCAGTTTAGAAAAGGATGAATATTATGAAGAAGATGAAATTTTTTCATTCAATAAAAAAGTAGATCCTAAAAAATACAATAAGATCTAATATAAGTAGCACATCAGAATGTAATATATAAACTACAAAATACTATACATATCTTAAAAACATGCTTTATCTAGATAATTAATATCTTCATTATACATAAAAAAAATGATCATTCTAACCAAGTACTATGTGAGGAGATTACCGAGCAAGATGACATTTTACAACTAATATCACTATATTAGTGACATTTTTTTTCTAAATTTCAGTAAAATCAATGACATTTTGCTGTAAATGTCATAATATATTCTACATTTATTTTAAATGTCATTACTTAAGCGATATTTTTTCTTAAGTTCAGTAAAATCAATGACATTATGTAATAAATATCATATTATATTCAATATTTGTAGAGTCATCATTTAAATAACATTTTCCCTAAATATCGATAAAAACAACGAGATTTTGCAATAAATGTCATTATTTAGTTACATTTTTATTCTAAATGTCACTATTTAAGTGACTTTTTTTCTTCTAAATATCACTAAAATCAATGACATTTAGAAGTAAATGTAATAATAGATTCGACATTCATATTAAATATCACTATTTTAGCGATTATTGTTTTCTAAATGTCACTAAAATCGATGAAATTTTGTAATAAACGTCATATTTTATTCGACATTTATAGCAAACTCTCTTCATTTCAATGACAATTTTGCTAAATGTCGCTAAAAACAACAACATTTTTCAATGAATGTCGTTATTTTAGTGACATTTTTTTTCTAAATTTCAGTATTTTAGTGACATTTTTTCTAAAGGTCACTAAAACCAATGACATTTTGTAGTAAATATATAGTATATTCGACATATATGAAATGACACTATATAAGCGATATTTTTTCTAAATTTCACTAAAACCATTGACATTTTGTAATAAATATCATATTATATTCGACATTTGTAGCAAAATGTCATCATTTAAATGACATTTTTGCTAAATCTCGCTAAAAACATTGACATTTTTCGATAAACGTGTCACATCCCGATAGCATACCCTAGAAGATATGGCAATCTCGGAGATGGACCGGTGTACTTGACCTCTCGGAGGTCTTATACAAACCCTTTTGCATTATTCATCGCATATACTTAAATGAAATGTAGTGCGGAATTAAAACTTTTCACAAACATTCAAATTGTCTTTCAAAATATCTTTCACATAAACTAAAGGAAATACTAAATCTCATGTCATCAAATCTTACACTCGAAATATACTTGGGACACGGCCCATACAATCGAAATATAACACTATTAAGTCTATTACAATGCTTTAACAAAGAAACTCTAAAGACATCTATGCCCTAGAGTCAAATGAGGACATACTTCAAACATTCTTGAAAGATCCTATAATCCAAGCTTCGCTCCCCAAAACACCTTGACGTATGAATCACTTTACAGATAGATAAAAGCATAAATTTAGTACAAACACATGTATTAACTATGACTTGATGCATAAAATCATGATAACAGTCATTTAATGGAAATATGCTCTTTTTGATTAAAACATCATAGTATAAGCATAAGAACACATTTGACACCTTAGAAACACATAAGAAATCACATACGCATTTTATCACATATTGCATAATGTTCCAATGAACTAAGCCAATGTTACAGTGAATTACTTCAGTGTTACAGTGAAACCTTTTTACCATGCAACCTTCTCACTAAAAGCTATCCTAAGACTCACTTGAGTGAGACTAAGAGAGCCCACCCGTACGATCTCTCTAAGCAAACCCAAATGATCTCATGGAATACCTATAATGAGATGAATACACAACACACACCGAAACACATAACATATATGATATGTCATTCTCCTCACCAAGGTTATCAAGAGACTTACTTAAGTAATTCTAGAAGATAACGCCCATACACCCTCTCCAAGATTACCTAAATAATCCTTAAGACTTCCTAAGTTTAGATCATGTCTAATTTATCAACCCACTTTCCTTGCTAGAGTCATTCTTAAGACTTCCCTAGATAATACATGAAGAGACCATCTTTTATGCCCCCTTCACACTTTAACTAGACAATCCTTAAATTTACTCTAGACTAGGTACTCATACATTTACATGCTTTCTAACTTAAGTCATCACTTCATTAGTTCATTAAGTCTCATCCATCACATAAGGACATTCAAGTAATGGCCTTGGAGAAGACCTAGGGACTCACTCACTAACACCTTCAAAGCCCAATTGCATAATGTCTAGGTAGCATCTCATACCACTACCTAAACTTCATAGAACTTCTCAAATACTAGTAGGTATCCCATATGATGAGAATAGACTATAACAAACATAGACCATAATAGATAAGCATGGAATCCAAAGTTGTAACCTATGCCGATGAGGGTGTTCTACTTGCCAACGGAAGAACTTGGACACATCCCATATAGGCATATGGTTAAGGAATATGAAAGGTTTCTTTGCACTCTAGCCTCATTCTTAACTATAGCTACTTCCCAAACCATACTCACTCAGTGCTAGACTTTGTTCTCATAGAATAATTCACATAAAGTATCACATGAAGAGGTTTCAAATCTAGTTCATAACCCAATCACATTCACCTTACCAGAGAGGTTCCCTACGGTTTCCCTAAAATGGTTAAGAGGATAGCTTAATGACTTTCCTAAGGATGATTTCATGCTGTTCCATCCAACCAACCTTAAGTTCACCATTCACACAAGAAGGATACCATTACGGTTTTTGACTTCAAGGATATCATAACCTCTCAACTAGGTTGAGGGCTCCACATAATTTGACCTTCTTACTATGTTCGAGGCACATGTCTATCACATATACAAGACTAAGGAGATTTATCATACTAAGTCAAGACATATCATATTTACATTTAGTAGGTATCAAGTAAAGGACACGAGTCAACCAAAACAAGCATTACCAATACCTTACTTTATAACATGTACTATATCATTTAAGAAGCACATAAGACTATAGGTCAGCCTGTATACTACTATAGAATCATCAATATAACCATCATAAGAGTTATATAACCAAGTAGGAAAAACCATGCATCAATTCTAGGACTACACACACAAGGACATAGTCATAGTCTACATGATCATCTAACAACATCAATGGAAGAACACATACTATCACCTTAATCACAAGTAGATAGATATGATCATACTCCACATATATCAGATAGACCAATCATCATAATATATCAATTGATGCCGACAAGGCCATGATCATCAAAATATATAAAGTAACACCGACGAGGCCACATAATTTACAATTATAACACATAACACTGCCACTGCAAGTGGAACATTCCAATCACAACATAATTCAATAACTACATTACATAATATAAATAGAATTAGGGCAGCATACCACCAATCCATTCTCACCACTTAAATCCATAGCTAATTCATCCAGTACAATACCAAAAGGCCCTTACCCATGGCCATGATCATCAATTCAATACAAAAATCACAATACATAATGAGTCTAAGTCAATTCAATATAAATTTATCAATCTAAGACAGACTATACATCAATCCAATACAATTCTTACATCATTAAATAGCACAAAGAAAATTACAATAGAATTCATTAGCATTAAGACATGATCATAACACCCATAATATAGCCAATTTGAAGAGTTAATGTTTTGCATGCGTTACATGCATTACATTCTCCAATATCATGACTAAAATAGTGATCCTACCTTCCCTATGTGGGAAGGGACACTTCTCACTTCTAGTTCACTCGGTGCTAAGCTAGTGTCCTTTTTGAAATGTCTTTCATTAATTATCATAACTTAGCTTATGTCATAGGATACTAATCCTTATATATTCATAGTCTTTAGCTCATTAAGAATTACATGAGAACATCCTTTTAATGCAATTCACACATGTGAGGGTGTGAGGTAAGCACATTTACATCAACATCTCATAATAAGGAACATAGGCAATTCATCACCAAGCTTATATCATTATATCCTATACAACGACTCACAAAACATAAATCAAGACATTTAAATCAAAATCATACCAACCCTAATCAATCTTATCATAAGGGGTACTTTAATAGAACTTTATCACTAAACACATGTAATCATAATAGACGTAAAGGTTTGAGATCACAAGACTTACCCCAAATCTCATTCACAAACCATCATACAAGGTTTTACCATAAACAATGCAATTGAACCCAACAATGGGTGTAATATTATCAAAAAAATACTAATTAATACAATAATGGATTCACTTGAATCACTACACATCAATTCATCACTAGTTCATGACCTAGGGTTAGGGACTTGGGTCAATTTCATAATCTACTCCACATACTAGGTTAATTTATCAAGAACTAGCATAACTGAATCATAATACATTATAATATAAACATAATAATCAAAATAAATCATATACAATACAATTTAGAAGATCAAATTCGTAATAGAAGAAAATGCACATGAAACTCATCTTTTTTTGAAATCAATTGTGGAAGTACCCTTTGGGGAAAGCAATCGCAATGGTGAAAGGATCCCATACCTTGTTAATTGTTAAGAATTATGGATAAAATCAACCTCCTTTCTGCCTTAATGACCTTGACCTATCCCCTCAATGGAGTTCTTCTTTTCGGGAGAGAGAAAGAAGAGAGAAGGAAGAGCAATTGTGTTTTGAAATTGTGGGAGTTAGGTTAGTTTAATTAGGATTAGGTCTTTATATAAGTAATTAATTAACTTAATTATACCTCCCCTAACCCCTAAATAATTTACTAACCAACTAATTAATTAAAAGAGACAACTTGAAACTCACTAGAAAATTGCAGGCCTGATCTACGGGCCGTAAGTCAGTCAACAGGCTTGAGGACCAACCATCCTGCAAGTCCTTCTTTTGCGACCCAGAATATGTTTTTGGCCATTTTTGGAAAATGTATAAGTCTTCATAGACGGAGGCATCGATGCCCTGTCGATTGACTTACGCATCGTCGCCTGTACCTCTTCAATGGCTATTGTCTCAAGATAATTTTTAACCAAAAATGGAAGGATCCTCCTCAAGGACCCTTTGGTTGGTCCTTGGGGAATCTTACCCATAATTTAGAATCTAAATAAACTCTAATATGTTTCAACTTACCACCAAATATCATAAAATTTTGACTCTTAAAATCTCATAAGCTAAGGCACACTAGCATCCGATTATGTTGACATTGATGGAAGTATTTAAACTTGAGATCATACGGTGATATTTGAGTCTAAAGTTTAAAGTGACATAGCGTATATAAGTTTTAAGTTATGTTAATGTTATTAAGGTCTAAGAATGGAATAAAATATTTAGGTACTTGCTTGACTTCACTAAGCTAGTAGGTGACAAGTAGGAGCATCACCAAATTTGACTTATTGACCAGACCAAAGGAACAACTAGGTGCATCACCTACTTAGACTTGTGACCATGTTATTAGGCCAAGTACACTACACCTACTTGCATTAATCTGGGACAAGTTGAATCAAAGAATAAGGGGAAAATGTACAACCAAGGCCCAATCTTCCCAAGCGCATAAGAAATGATTTTAATGGAAAACTAGATGAACTACCTACTTAGATGTGTGGCCTAAATTTATGACACATGTTGGCTTCAGATGAATTACAAGTAAGGTGGCAAAAGGCCAAATGTTCTTAAGTCCAAAAAGGCCCAAGTGAAGTCCAAGTAGGTGGGTCACCTACTTGATAAATTATGGACCAAAATGAGTGAAAAGTAGGTCCATTCAAAAGGGTTTGATATCAGATTTTTCCAACCATTTTTACTTTGACAAAAAAATTTATTTCTAGAGCTTTCTCTCTTCTCTCTCTATCTTAGCTTCAAACATATATTAAATACCATTAGGGTTTTTGAATTTTAAGGAGTTCAATCTATTGGAAGGTATAATTTAAGACAAGGAAAGAGGACAACCTTTACCTTGAAGAATCCAAGTCATAGTAGTTCTGTCCAGCAGGGTAAACTACTGCAGTTTTCTCCGTCTTGTGCTTGAGTTAATTAGGACAATTGGTATGTTTTAGGCAGTTGGAAATTGTTACTTTTACAGGGTATAATATTTGGGAGGATGTTCTGGTGATTAATGCATGTTGGGACAGCTACAGAGGGGAGTCCTCTTTAAATTCAGTTAAGTTGTTTGAGTGTTTTAAAAGTAATGTTAGCTCTTCAAATGTTGGTGATCAGAAACAATGATTCATATTTGTTTTGTTACATTAAATTATTTTTAAGGATTGTTTTATGTTAGTTCTGATAAGGTATACGGCTAGAGGTGTGGAGAACTTACAGATACTTGTTTTATGTTAGTTCTGATAAGGTATACGGCTAGAGGTGTGGAGAACTTACAGATACTTTGATGGACTTAAATATTGCAGAGAGTTTGGGAGGACCTAATACGAAGTTTGTACATTATATAGACACGATCTAGGGGAAATGGAAGGAAAGAGAACATTGGGTAGATAAATTGCATGGTTACTACTTGGTTACTATTTTGGCAGATCAAGTAGCTCAAATTGATTGATTAGCTACTAATACTAGTCTTATAATTTTTTTATTATAGATTTGTTATATGAAGAGAAGGGACTTAAGTAATATTTTTTGAAATGTATAGCAAGATATGTAAGGCTATTAAATTTCCTATTTCCTTGGCATGAATCCAACACTTGCATTAAAAAAAGTAAGCTTTCTTAGTGCCCTTGGTAGTAACTTATCCATAGTTACAGTTCCTATTCCCTAGAGGATTGAAGTGAGTACTCTAATATGAGTTTGTTATTAAATGTACGTGTTTACTCTACCTAACATAAGTTTAATCTTGTTTCACCGTCAAAGTACCTCTGACACGAATTTCTCTTATATAAATCAAAATGATCCTAGATTACACATTATACAATCTCCCTATATCATGTCAACTTGCTTCAATTGTTTATATATATATTATCGTGTCACATGTTCATATGTTCCCTTTCTTGGTTATTACTCCCATTGTGTTAGTCTATAATGTTACATCATATGATCACTAATTTCTCTATTGTACGTTTACATGTACTACTTGGAATATGTATCCGCCATTAAGTTGAATTTGTCCAGGTTCTCCCTTGGTTCCATTTTCATGTATACCTTGTATTTGATAATAGTTAGTGAGTATTCGGCTATCATATCGAGTTCAAATCTCTTCGCTAAATGTTAAACATCTTCACTTGATATGATCTTCAATTTGAGATGTAAAAAATGAATACTGAGTCATATAAGCTCCTAAGTATTACATGTTCATGTCACATTTGCTTCCCATGTCATTGTTATTATAGTAAGTCTATATTCATATGTTTTTTACTATTGGTCCGTAGTTCCAAATCTAAACAAGGATTATTACCACCAAAACAACAATCACAAACGAGTTATGAACATACAAAGAACAATCTCAAAAGAGTTATTAACATCAAGAACAATCTCAAAGATTAAAGAATCTAAGTGAAGCAATATGTATAATTATGGGTGGTAGCTCAGGGGAAAAATTATAGCATGGGCTGATCCCAATTGGTATAAGAGGGTGGCATCTCAGGGGCTAAAGCCTATCATGGGCCGATCCCAATTGGTAAAAGAGGGTGGCATCTCAGGGGCAAAAGCTAGCATGGGTTGATCTAAATTAGTGGAATTTCAAAGATAACATCATAGGGGTTAAAATGCCTAGCATGGGTCATCGTCTACTACCGCTGATCAACTTGTCATTTGTATCATATGCATTATAAAAGATTATAATGTACTGAAAAGAAAAGAAAAGAATGTAACATGGACAATTCCACAAGTACAAGCAAAGGTGGTCTCTAATCCTTATCTATTATTATTTGGTTTAACTTGAGCTCTAATTTTACATATGGTTGTATTATGCCTTACTTACTCATTACAATCTTTCGTACTAACGTCTCTTATTAGGGATGCTGCATTTCATGTTGTAGGTACAAGTACTCAAAAGTATATCTCCCCAATAAGCACATGATACTCAGCAGTTGCTGGTAAGATCTAGGTTGATTTGGGGATTCGCCGAGTCTTTACTATGCGTATTTTCATAGTGGTACCTTCATGTATTCCAATAGAGGCTTTTTAGACATTGTAAAACTATCATCTGTATAGTTTTACTTGTCACATGTAGCGGTTCATATAGTCAAAATGTTTTGTATATGAAGCTTCTCATCAGTAATCGGCATAATAGTTTAGTTTTTCATCATAGGTTACTTGTAAAGCATTGTTTATAAGGTACTTGTTTGCCTCACCTAGGGTTGGGGTGGGACACCATGTAAAGTAACTTTCTATAAAAATCTATCTCTTCCACCTACCTTCTGACTTTCATCCATTTCATTCCAAAACTTTTCATAATTTTAATGTTACGTCAATATCTCGTTATTGAAATTTTGATCGGAGATTTATTTCTATATTTTTTGCACCATAATATTTGTTTTTCACTTGACGAAACTTGCTTTCAAAATTAATTATAATCTTTTTTTCTCCTCTTTATGATGACATAATACATAAATATACCTATTAATTTTGCCCCATTTTTCATTTAAGCATATTTCAATTTTGAGTGTACGCAAGCAAACAGTTAAACTTGTATAAAGTTGTACAAAAAGTCATGCACATCTTATGTGATAACCTTCATCACAATTTGTGTTCTACGTGTTGACTATGTGTATTGTGTCACATAGAACTCATTGGCTGCTTATTCAACTTTCCAGGAAGCACTACATTCACTCTTTCCTGGTTCGACAAGCCTTAGCCAGACAAGGACAACCATATGTCTAATAGCCTTTTGAATTTCATCATTCTTCATTGTCATGTCTTTATTTCATTCTGTCATTGGTGCCTTCCCCTTGTCATTAGCATTGTCCTTACTATTCCCCTTTTTCCTATCCTCTTTATTCTAACCATTTTATCAAATTTTGAAGTAGAAGTAACATCAGTAGTAGGTTAAGTCAATTGAAAATCTACCAACGAATCAGCAGCAACAGTTGCCCTTGCAGATTTTTAAGATTCTGCCTCCGAAGTTTGTTTTGATCCCACCATTGCATACCTGAAATAATGTTATGTATTTTATACTCATTAGACATATTTTGAATGTATACCATCAGAGAGGTAAATTCCTTTATATAATCCCACACTTACCATTCTACCTTAGTATATTAAGCTTGTTGCCTGCAAGCCAACATGTGTTGCTAAGGAGATATTGATGACTCATTTCCTTCTTTAATTTTATCCAATTATCAATTTTGGGTCGACCAGCACTCTCATTATCCACATTATGAGTCTTCCCCCAAAGTTTAGCATCACCAATGAAATACATAGTAGTGATATTTAACTTGTCCATTTCAGGGAATCTCACAATAGTGAAATAATGTTACATGTCCAACTAATTCTTCCAATTCCTTAGTAGTGTTTGCTCCTTCAAGGGCTTTATGTTATTTATTCTCATTACACAGATGTAACACCCTGAATATCCAATGACCTAAGAGAGAGCCTCACATTATGAATAATGACATAAATATGGTTTAATGGATTTTTCTAGACCTAAACTACTGTGATTAACCTAGTTTGGTAGAATTAGAGTCTAAAAGTTAAGGGAGGACCAAGGCGTTCGAAAACTAGTCTTTTATGTGCTAGTATGTCCTTGTTTGTTGTAGGTGTCATTCTGTGTAGATTGGAGTCTTAAATAAGTGGAGGTGACCCTAGTGTCTTAATCATCGTGTTTAGGGTCAAAAATCTTGGGTACGACTCCCCCAAGGACCTTACTAAGGGTCCTTGAGGAGGACCCAAACATTGGAGAAGAAGTTGCAAAGTCAGCTTTTGGGCAACCCTAGTGGGAGTGGCTTCGTGTCGCAGACCTGCTTCACCAAGGGACAAAAAGTGTCTCCACATCGCGATACCATCGAGGACCCTTCTTTCCTAAATTTTATTTCCAGAAACTTCAGCGAACACCTCCGTGATGAAGACTTGTTCCGCGATGAAAACTCTAAAAATAAAATATAATTTGGACTTAATTTAAAGGGTCCAACTTGTTTGGGGGTGCTTTGGCTACTTCTTATAAACGAGTTTTAAGTCACTTTAACAAAATTCACCAATAAAAAAAACCCTCAAATTGAAAATCAAAAGCTCTCCCTTTTCTCTAAATTCTCTCTCTACCATAATCCTCCATTGAAGTACTTTAAAGTTCCAAGGAAGAGGGTCTATTCTGAGAGGTTTCAATCCAAATTTCGTGGTTTTCTCAAGACTAAGTTATGGTGACTCTTTATATAGAGTTAGATTCATCTCTAAAGACAATTCTCAAATAGTTTTCAAGTTTCCAAAAGATGATCAAACCCTCAATTCTTCCTCAAACTCGTCGGTACTTGCATCAAATGTTTTCAAACGTATTGTTATAATTATATCATACATGAAACCATGATCTTCCTAATTCTGTAATTTTGGCTTGTAAAGTGGGTTTTATAATTATTTTTGATCATGGATGAAATTGTATTTAGATTGTTTTTTAATATGGAATCTTATTGTTATCTATCTCTATATATGTGTGATTGTGATTGTAAGGATAAGTTGGTGATATTGGCCTTATGGGGATGATAATGGGTAAATTCTCCTGTATGGGAGTTGAATAATGGTGAATTGTGACATTGGAGAATGGTGAGTGGATCTAATTGCTTATTATAGTAGGATGACTTTGGTATGGGTTGATCTACTTCTAGTAGAGGTGCTTAATTCTTGTTCTAATTTGATTGTGATCTTGATGGATATATGATGTAAATCGAAGGTTGGTTATGTTGTTATGTGGAAGATAAGCATATTGTGAATTTACTATATGATGTTAAGATGAACTTGTATAAGTCTATGCGACATTGTGTATGAAATCTTATTTTCTCTAAATGTCGGTATGTGATGATGAAAGACTATGAAGAGTCTCTACATGTTGAAATGGTGTCTTGTTTAGGTAGACCTAGTTGTCCATACTTGATACATGAATGATAAATGAGACATTCTAGATTATTTCTTGTACCGGTAGAAATAAAAATGGTACCCCTTCTTGATGAGTCTAGAACCCTAAGTGAATGTGAAACCTTGAATATGAAAATAGGTTTACAATAAAGTGAATCAGATAGACCTAGCATAGTACCTGTTTCATGAATGAGCTATCCTAATGAACATTGATCGGCAGCCCTTGTGGATCCCTTCTTGGTAGTTGTATTATAAGTTGGTAGGACTTAGAGATGGTACCTTCTCAAATACTCTTATGTTAATGAACTTACTCTATGACGACAAAGACAAAACTCCGAGTGGATATACTTAAGGTAGTACCTTTGCTTTAAGTATTAGACTAGAGTGCAAAGAAGCCTTTTGATATCCCCTAATCCATGTGCCTACATGGGATGTTCCTTAGTTCTACCTTTGCAAGCAAAACACTTTCCACGGTGTGGGGTTTTATGACATCGGATTCCATACCTAGCTAGTGTGATCTATGTCGATTAATGCCTATTTTCATCATGTGGGATGTACACTTTAGCTATTGGATAGGTTCTACAAGATGTAGGTACTTTATTGGGATGCTATCTACACATGGCACGAGTAGGCTTTACAGGTACTAGAGTGCCCATAGGTATTCCAAGAACATTATGTGAAGTACCTTAAATGTGTGAATACTCCTTTAATATCTCTAGTAATGATTGTTGACTTTTTTGTGATTGTGTTTGAAAGGAAACATCGTTATCTTTGGTAGTCTTAAGGAACACTTAGGTGTGCATTGGAGAGATTGTATGGGCATTCTCATCATGTCTTACTCAAGTGGGTCTAAGGGTAACCCTTCATAGAGGGTCTAAATGGTCAAATGGGTTACTTCATGAATATGGTCAAATCTTGTGAATTATGGGAGTATTACCTTGTATGTTAATGATTGACTTGTATGATGTCTTTTATTCTTTGGTTATTAGACTTTATCAAAATAGCATGAAAAGTATATTTCAATTAAGATGTCCCTTTTTACATGATTTCTTGCATGGTCATCATACTTAATGCTTAATTGTACTAATTCCATATTTTTCTTTATATCTACAAGTGTAGGTGGTGGAAAGTGAGGATTGCTAGAGTTGAAGCTTGGGAAGTAGAATTTTCTTAAGATTGGGTACGTCCTCATATGTTCAAGGACATAGATATTCTTTCTAGTTTCCTTTCATATAAGATTTTGTATTAGACATAAGTTTCATTTCAATGTAAAGTCCATGTCCCTAATTTGATATTCTTGATATTTGAGTTTATAATGGCTTATGTGAGACTAGATTCCTACTTTCTTATAATGACTTTTTTTGAAAAGCGTTTTCTCTTAAGCCCTATGTTATACTTAGAAAGTATTTAATTTCTGCTTTATTTTATGACAATGCGTTGAATGAACACTAAGGGCTTGTATAAGATCTCCGAGAGGTCGGGTACGCCGTGTGGTGACTTGGGGGTGCTCCAGGATTGTAACAACATATTTTGTATGTCTAACATCACAAAGTTAAATTCTTTTATATATCCTGCACTGAGCCATTTTGCCTTTGTAACGACCTGTTTAGTCGTTTTGAGCAGTAGACTTTGATTCTGGAAAAATTGGCAGAAACAACGGACCCCACGACGGACCGTCATGGGAACGACGGACCGTCGAGGGGGTCTCGTTTCAAAACACTTAGAAATTCTGAAAATTGGGTACTGAAATCGACTCTCTGAACTTCGTAACGGAATGGCAGGATAGACCGTCACAGGCGTGACGGACCGTCACAGGCGTGACGGACCGTCACAGACTCTTCAGAGAATTGAGTCTCTGAACTCTGTGACGGAGCAGCAGGACGGACCGTCGTAGGCACGACGGGCCGTCACAGGCTGCTTAATCCCAGGTGGGGTCGGATTTCTGTAATTATTTTGTGGGGCGTTTTGGACTATTCCTGCTTTAATTATAAAGTTAGTGGGTTAATTTTAATAAGTCTAATTACTTGGGGGTTAAAAGAGGTAACCTTAAGTTAATTAGTGGGTTATTATTGCCATCTTTTATTCTTATTTATATGCTAATTAGGGTAAAAGAAAGAAGGGTTTGAATAAGAAAAATAGAAAGAACAAGGAGAGGGAAAGAGAAACGATCGAGAGAAGAGGGGAACGAAGAAGAACAAAGCTTTGGGAAATTGCTTGCTTGATCAAAAATCTTCGGTGGAGGTAGGTTATGGTTTTTATGATTTTCATAGTAAACTCTTAATAGCGAATGATATGTATTGGGTAGTGTTGTAAACCCCTCTATATGCTTAATTGTATGCTTGCATGAATGTGATTATGTAATTGTGATAAAATAAGCATGATGAGGCTATTGAATCCTAAATCTTGAAAAACCTTTTTGTTAATGATGATGCCTTAGTATGAAAGAAGGCTTGATAAACTAAGTAATGAGATTGATGATGCCTTAGTACGAAATAAGGCTTGATGAACTAAAGTAATGAGATTGATGATGCCTTAGTACGAAAGAAGGCTTGATGAACTAAAGTAATGAGATTGATGATGCCTTAGTATAAAAGAAGGCTAGATGAATAAACAGAATGAGATTAGGGGATCGGGTGTCACGAACCGACACGTAGAATTAGGGGATCGGGTGTCACGAACCGACACGTAGAATTAGGGGATTGGGTGTCACGAACCGACACGTAGAATTAGGGGATCGGGTGTCACGAACCGACACGTAGAATTAGGGGATCGGGTGTCACGAACCGACACGTAGAATTAGGGGATCGGGTGTCACAAACCGACACGTAGAATTAGGGGATCGGAGTGTCACGTTCCGACACATAGTAGTAGGGGATCAGAGTGTCACGTACCGACACAAGAGGAATAAAGATAATGAATCTTGAAAGATGTTAATGTACTCAATCTAATGAACCTAATTCCCAAATGAGTATGGTACTGAGGCTTGAGTCCTCATGTGTGAACTTGGCGGTACTTGGTAACGATTTTAGTACTTGTTGTTGCTACATGTTGAGTATTGTAGTTGATTTATGATATTACTTGATATATACTGTTTCCTATTTTGAGTTGACCGATGATACCTACTAGTACTTGTGTTTGTACTGACCCCCTACTTTTATGTTTTCTTCTTTGTTATTTGTGGAGTGCAGCCAACGTGCCGTCGTGTTCAACTCAACCGCAATTCTAGCCAGTCTTCAATTACACCGGATTTCAGGGTGAGCTAATGCTTCTAGCTTGGACTGGATCTTCTTCTTCATGTCTTGATGCCTTGAAGTTCCGGCATGGACTAGCTTTTACTTGTTTTAGCTTCTTAGAATACTCTTAGTTTAGTAATTTGATCATAGATGTTCTTGTGGTGATGACTTCCAGATTTTGGGGAAAATAATAGTTATTGATTTTATTAATGAGTTTAAGTCTTCCGCATTATATTGTGTTATTTTATTACAATGTTGGGTTTTGTATTGGTTGGTTCGCTCACATAGAAGGGTAAGTGTGGGTGCCAGTCGCGGCTCGATTTGGGTCGTGACAAACTTGGTATCAGAGCATTAGGTTCGTTGGTCTCATCACACAAGAACGAGCCTAGTAGAGTCTTAAGGAACGGTAGGGGGACGCCTTTACTTTTCTTTGAGAGGCTATAAGACTTTAGGAAAATTCCATTCTTTATTTCTTTCTTTCGTGCTATTACTTGGATCCAATTGGTATCTAGGTGATACAAATTGGTATCTGACCATCTTCACTTTATTTCACAGATGGTTAGAACTAGAGCAACAACCGTGCCAACATCAACATCGGCAAGACAAGAAGCGTCTGAGCCAGCCACTGGGGCTGTAGCTCGAAGAGGAGTAGTGGCAAGAGGCCACGGAAGAGGTCGTGGGAGGACGTCCTCTAGAAGAAGAGGACAAGCACCTAGACCATCTGGTACTAGGGCGGTGACTCCTCCACCGACTGAGGAAGTGGTAAGAGAGGGTAAGGAAGGGGAGAATGACAAGTACAAAATGAGGGATTGCCATCCCAACCTACCCTAGAGATGATCAATCAGGTTCTTGCTTATCTTAGCGGGTTATCTGATCAAGGCCAGACACCTCCAGTGTTTTCTGCACCAGCACCTCAGGTTCCGGAGGTACAACATGCGGCTACTGTGGCTCCCCGCATGGATGCCTCATTGGAAATAGGCACATTTCCTCGTCTGACTACAGGGCCTGTAATGACAAATGATCAGCATGAACTTTTCAGTAAGTTCTTGAAATTGAAACCTCCAGTCTTCAAGGGTGCTGAATCTGAGGATGCCTACGATTTTCTTGTTGACTGTCATGAGCTACTACACAAGATGGGTATAGTAGAACGGTTTGGTGTTGAGTTTGTGACTTATCAGTTTCAAGAGAACGCCAAAATGTGGTGGCGGTCACATGTTGAGTGTCAACCAACAGAGGCACCACTTATGACTCGGGCATCATTCTCTAGCTTGTTTATGGAGAAGTATATCCCCCGGACCTTGAGGGATAGGAAAAGAGATGAGTTTTTGAGCCTAGAGCAAGGTAGGATGTCGGTTACTGCATATGAGGCTATGTTTCGTGCATTATCCAGGTATACCACCCAACTATGTTTCAGTCAACAAGAGTGGATTCGTCGTTTTGTGAAGGGGTTGAGATCAGAGTTGCGAATTTCAGCCTTACAGGTAGCGGCTACAGCGAAATCTTTTCAAAAAGTGGTGACTTCGTGATAGAGGTAGAGGGAGTGAAGCCAGATGACTTCACCATGGCAACGACATCAAAAAGGTTTCGAAAGGGAGGCGAGTTTAATGGTTCTTACTCTAAAGGACAGGGTTCAGGAGGTTACTCAGTCCGACCAATTCAGTTTCACTCCAGACTGTAGTTGGGGGTCCACCTCAGACCGGTCAACACTTCTCTGAGAGACCTATGCCTGACTCCAGGGAGTGTTATGGATGTGGGGAGACTGGACATATTAAGAGGAATTGTCCAAAACAGAGTTATAGACCCCCAATAGCTAGAGGTAGAGGTGGTCATGGTAGAGGCCGCTATTCTGGAGGACGAGGTTGCAGAGGTAATGGTGGTCACCAAAACGGCCGGGGTGACGGACAAATGGGAACTACTGCAGCGCAACATGGTAGGGGCAACGGGCAGACAGGTGATAGGGCCCATTGTTATGCTTTTCCTGGGCGGTCTGAAGCGGAGACATCGGATGCTGTTATCACAGGTAATCTTTTGATTTGTGATTGCATGGCTTCTGTATTATTTGATCCTGGCTCCACATTTTCATATGTATCTTCCTCATTTGCTAATGGTCTTAATTTACATTGTGAATTGCTTGACATGCCTATTCGTGTTTCTACTCCGGTGGGTGAGTCTGTGATAGTCGAAAAAGTATATAGTTCTTGTTTGGTGACTTTTGTGGGGAGCAATACTTATGTAGACTTGGTTATCTTAGAAATGGTTGATTTTGATGTAATTCAGGGTATGACTTGAATTTCTCCGAATTTTGCGATCTTGGATTGTAATGCTAAAACTGTGACGTTAGCCAAGCCTGGGACGGATTCGTTAGTGTAGGAGGGCGACTACACTTCCAATCCGGTTCGTATAGTCTCCTTTCTTCGTGCTAAGAAAATGGTTAGTAAGGGTTGTCTAGCTTTCTTGGCACATCTCAGGGATGACACTACCCAATTACCTTCAATTGAGTCGGTTTCGATAGTCCGTGAATTTTTAAATGTGTTTCCCGCAGACCTTCCTGGTATGCCACCGGATAGAGATATTTACTTCTGCGTCGATCTTGAACCGGGTACTCACCCCATTTCTATACCCCCTTATAGAATGGCTCCCGCAGAGTTAAGAGAGTTAAAGGCACAACTTCAAGAGTTGCTAAGCAAAGGCTTTATTAGACCAAGTGCATCTCCTTGGGGTGCTCCTACTTTGTTTGTGAAGAAGAAAGATGGGAGTTTTCGGATGTGCATAGACTACAGACAGTTGAACAAGGTAACTATTAAGAACAAATATCCCATTCCTCGCATTGATGACTTGTTCGATCAGTTACAAGGTGCTTGTGTCTTCTCTAAGATTGACTTGAGATCCGGTTATTATCAATTGAAAATACGGGCAACGGATGTGCCAAAGACTGCTTTTCGGACCAGGTATAGGCATTATGAATTTGTAGTGATGTCTTTTGGTCTTACGAATGCCCCTGCTGCTTTCATGAGCTTGATGAACGGGATTTTTAAGCCATATTTGGATCTCTTTGTGATCGTATTTATTGATGATATACTGATATACTCAAAGAGCAAGAAAGAACATGAGGAGCATTTGAGAATGGTATTGGAAATGTTGAGGGAGAAAAAGCATTATGCCAAATTCTCCAAGTGTGAGTTTTGGCTAGATTCAGTGTCCTTCTTGGGGCACGTGGTGTCTAAGGATGGCGTGATGGTGGATCCTTCTAAGATTGATACAGTGAAGAATTGGGTAAGACCTACTAATGTGTCAGAAATAAGGAGCTTTGTTGGTTTAGCTAGCTATTACCGTCGATTTGTCTAGGGATTCTCTTCCATTGCTTCCCAATTGACGAACTTGACTAAGCAGAATGTTCCATTTGTATGGTCGGACGAGTGTGAAGAAAGCTTTCAGAATCTCAAGACTTTGTTGACTACTGCACCAATTCTCACCTTGCCCGTGGAAGGTAAGAACTTCATTGTTTATTGTGATGCATCCTATTCTGGTTTGGGTGCCGTGCTAATGCAAGAGAAGAATGTAATTGCTTATGCTTCAAGGCAATTAAAGGTGCATGAACGCAATTACCCGACCCATGATTTGGAATTGGCTGCGGTAGTGTTTGCATTAAAGCAATGGAGACACTATTTATATGGGGTTAAGTGTGAGGTTTATACGGATCATCGTAGCCTACAATATGTCTTTACTCAAAAATATTTGAATTTGAGACCGAGGAGATGGATGGAACTACTGAAGGACTACGATATCACTATCTTGTATCATCCGGGAAAGGCTAATGTTGTGGCAAACGCCTTAAGTAGAAAGGCAGGGATCATGGGAAGTCTAGCTCACTTGCAAGTTTCCAGACGTCCATTGGCTAGAGAGGTTCAGACTCTAGCTAACGACATGATGAGATTAGAAGTAAATGAGAAGGGAGGATTGTTGGCTTGTGTGGAGGCAAGATCTTCTTTTCTTGTCAAGATTAAGGGAAAACAGTTTGATGATGAGAAACTAAGCAGAATCCAAGATAAGGTATTGCGAGGAGAGGCTAAGGAAGCACAAATCGATGAGGAAGGTGTTTTGAGAATCAAGGGAAGGGTATGTGTACCCCGAGTTGATGATTTGATCAACACTATTCTGACAGAGGCTCATAGTTCAAGGTATTCTATACATCCTGGTGCAACCAAGATGTACCGTGACCTAAAGCAACACTTTTGGTAGAGTAGAAGGAAGCGTGATATTGTTGATTTTATTGCCAAATGTCCAAATTGTCAGCAAGTAAAATATGAACACCAGAGGCCCGGAGGAACACTTCAGAGAATGCCCATTCCTGAATGGAAATGGGAGAGAATTGCAACGGATTTCGTGGTAGGTCTTCCAAAGACAATGGGTAAGTATGACTCTATTTGGGTGATCGTTGATAGGTTAACTAAGTCTGCTCATTTCATTCCGGTCAAGGTGACTTACAATGCAGAGAAGTTAGCCAAAATCTATATCTCAGAAATTGTTCGGTTGCATGGGGTTCCACTCTCCATCATATCAGATAGAGGTACGCAGTTTACTTCTAAGTTTTGGAAAACATTGCATGCGGAATTGGGTACTAGGTTGGACCTTAGTACTGTGTTCCATCCTCAGACCGATGGTCAGTCTGAGAGAACCATTCAAGTGTTGGAGGATATGCTTCGTGCATGCGTGATAGAGTTTGGTGGCCATTGGGATAGCTTCTTACCCTTAGCGGAGTTTTCATACAATAATAGCTATCACTCAAGTATTGATATGGCTCCATTCGAAGCATTGTATGGGAGGAGATGTAGGTCTCCCATTGGTTGGTTTGATGCATTTGAGGTTAGACCTTGGGGTACTGACCTTTTGAGGGATTCATTAGAGAAAGTGAAATCTATTCAAGAAAAGATGTTAGCGGCACAAAGTAGGCAAAAGGAATATGCAGATTAAAAAGTTAGAGACTTGGAGTTCATAGAGGGTGAACAAGTCTTGCTGAAGGTTTCACCCATGAAAGGGGTGATGCGTTTTGGTAAAAGGGGTAAATTGAGCCCACGGTATATTGGTACCTTTGACGTACTTAAGCGAGTAGGGGAGGTGGCTTATGAGTTAGCCTTGCCTCCAGGGCTGTCCGGAGTGCATCCGGTATTTCATGTGTCTATGTTGAAAAGATACCATGGGGATGGAAACTACATCATTCGTTGGGATTCAGTTCTGCTTGATGAAAATTTGTCTTATGAAGAGGAGCCTGTTGCCATTTTAGATAGAGAAGTTCGCAAGTTGAGTTCAAGGGAGATTGCATCCATCAAAGTTCAATGGAAGAATCGACCAGTCGAATAAGCCACTTGGGATAAAGAGGCTGATATGCAAGAAAGATATCCATGCCTGTTTACAGATTCAGGTACTTCTTTTCGCCCTTGTTTTTCTTCTTATGATCGTTCGAGGACGAGCGATGGGTAAATTGGTATGTATTGTAACGACCTGTTTAGTCGTTTTGAGCAGCAGACTTTGATTCTGGAAAAACTGGCAGAAACAACGAACCCCACGACGGACCGTCATGGGCACGACGGACCGTCAAGGGGGTCTCGTTTCAAAACACTTAGAAATTCTGAAAATTGGGTACTGAAATCGACTCTCTGAACTTCGTAACGGAATGGCAGGACGGACCGTCACAGGCGTGACGGACCGTCACAGACTCTTCAGAGAATTGAGTCTCTGAACTCTGTGACGGAGTAGCAGGACGGACCGTCGCAGGCACGACGGGCCATCACAGGCTGCGTAATCCCAGGCGGGGTCGGATTTCTGTAATTATTTTGAGGGGCGTTTTGGATTATTCCTGCTTTAATTATAAAGTTAGTGGGTTAATTTTAATAAGTCTAATTACTTAGGGGTTAAAAGAGGTAACCTTAAGTTAATTAGTGGGTTATTATTGCCATCTTTTATTTTTAATTATATGCTAATTAGGGTAAAAGAAAGAAGGGTTTGACTAATAAAAATAGAAAGAACAAGGGGAGGGAAAGAGAAACGATCGAGAGAAGAGGGGAACGAAGAAGAACAAAGCTTTGGGAAATTGCTTGCTTGATCAAAAATCTTCGGTGGAGGTAGGTTATGGTTTTTATGCTTTTCATAGTAAACTCTTAATAGCGAATGATATGTATTGGGTAGTGTTGTAAACCCTTCTATATGCTTAATTGTATGCTTGCATGAATGTGATTATGTAATTGTGATAAAATAAGCATGATGAGGCTATTGAATCCTAAATCTTGAAAAACCACTTTGTTAATGATGATGCCTTATTATGAAAGAAGGCTTGATGAACTAAGTAATGACATTGATGATGCCTTAGTACAAAGAAGGCTTGATGAACTAAAGTAATGAGATTGATGATGCCTTAGTACGAAAGAAGGCTTGATGAACTAAAGTAATGAGATTGATGATGCCTTAGTATGAAAGAAGGCTAGATGAATAAACAGAATGAGATTAGGGGATCGGGTGTCACGAACCGACACGTAGAATTAGGGGATCGGGTGTCACAAAGCGACACGTAGAATTAGGGGATCGGGTGTCACGAACCGACACGTAGAATTAGGGGATCGGGTGTCATGAACCGACACGTAGAATTAGGGGATCGGGTGTCACGAACCGACACGTAGAATTAGGGGATCGGGTGTCACGAACCGACACGTAGAATTAGGGGATTGGAGTGTCACGTTGCGACACATAGTAGTAGGGGATCAGAGTGTCACGTACCAACACAAGAGGAATAAAGATAATGAATCTTGAAAGATGTTAATATACTCAATCTAATGAACCTAATTCCCAAATGAGTATGGTACTGAGGCTTGAGTCCTCATGTGTGAACTTGGCGGTACTTGGTAACGATTTTTGTACTTGTTGTTGCTACATGTTGAGTATTGTAGTTGATTTATGATATTACTTGATATATACTGTTTCCTATTTTGAGTTGACCGATGATACCTACTCAGTACTTGTGTTTGTACTGACCCCCTACTTTTTTTTTTCTTCTTTGTTATTTGTGGAGTGCCGCCAACGTGCCGCCGTCTTCAACTCAACCGCAATTCTAGCCAGTCTTCAATTACACCAGATTTCAGGGTGAGCTAATGCTTCTAGCTTGGACTGGATCTTCTTCTTCATGTCTTGATGCCTTGAAGTTCCAGCATGGACTAGCTTTTACTTGTTTTAGCTTCTTAGAATACTCTTAGTTTAGTAATTTGATCATAGATGTTCTTGTGGTGATGACTTCCAGATTTTGGGGATAATAATAGTTATTGATTTTATTAATGAGTTTAAGTCTTCCGCATTATATTGTGTTATTATATTGAAATGTTGGGTTTTGTATTGGTTGGTTCGCTCACATAGGAGGGTAAGTGTGAGTGCCAGTCGCGGCTCGATTTGGGTCGTGACAGCCTTAGTCTCTTTAACATGTCTCTTGGAAGCCATGATGCATTTCTAGGGAGAAATTGATCACATATTCATTTCATTAGTTTGGTGCAATTACCAAATTCTAGGCACACCAACACTCTCATTATCAGCATTACAAGTATACCATAAAATGTTAGCATCACGAGTCAAATTCATGGTAGTGATATTCAACTTGTCGATTTTAGGCACCCTTGCAATAGTGAAATAATGTTCCATGTCCCAGATGAAATTCTACAATTCCTTAGCACTTGTTATGACCCCAAAGGATTTATGTTCAAAAATTCTTACCTTACAAGATTCTCCATGAGTTGAACCCAATGTAGCAACATCCTGACACAACACAACAATTTCTGTATGAATATCTTCATTTCCCTCTACAACGCATATATTTGTAGTGTCGCTGCCTCACAAAAATTAAAAGTTTCAGTCATGTGTTTGTCTATATCAGTACGATACAAAATGATCTCAATCCGATTTTCAAATTCTTATCTCACGCCAATAATCTATGTTACAAGGTCCACCAACGTTTGATCATTCCAACTTTCATTTATCATCCCAATGAAGGCCTCAACTTCTGCACAAAAGTTCCTGAATTTCAATGTTTGTCACCATCATTCCATCGTGCTCTGATAACAATTGATAAAAGAGTGATTTTTGTTTCTACCGCCACCTAGAGGAAGTCTACAACTCTTAGAAATTTCAACCTTAACCCTTACATATTTTTTACTAAGTTCCAAAGACTTAACTTAATTTTAAGAAATTTCAAAATAGCAAGCACACAATAACAAACAAGAACATTTCCAATCCTATATTAATATCAAATCAATCAAAGGAAAGGCTTCACGAATTTTTTTCTGAGGCTAGAACATTCCTCTTGTGCCTTAAATGAATTTCAATCTTACCAAATTTCTACACCAGGTTATTTAGGGCAGTTACATAAGTCGGTTACAATCGCCATTTGTTTAACACTTATCCTGACTAGATTTAAACTAAGACTAACAAATATATTCTAAAATATAAGAATATAATTGGAATATAAATACATTAAGACCATGTTCCTAGCACATGTCTATTTTACACCTTAAGCCGAATTTACATCAATTCAAACACTTAGAATATTTCAGCCTATTTCCGACACTTCTAATATTTAAGCTTCTTCAAACACTTATAATATTTCAGCCTATTGTGACACATAGATTTATTTCAGCAGGTATGTCAACTTGTGCCAACACTTCTAAGTTGTATTTGTCTTCCATTGTCAAGTCCCACAACATCGCCTTGTCAAGCAAATACACTATCTTGCCTTGTCGACGACTAAACACACATGTATGCCCTGAGGTGCAATATGTGAATTTTTTCCTTTCATGTTAAAGTTATCTTGAAAAGGCACAAGCACCTTGAACTCTTTGATGCCCACTAACATTTAGTTGGACAGGTGCACTATTTTACCCACATAAATGCCAATACCGACGCCCAAATTCTTGAAATGCTTGCACGACATTTTCTTAGTTAGACTACGGGTTCAACACACCACCCACACTGCTTGAACTTGATGTCATCATTAATATTGTTTTGATATAGATCTAGTCATAATACTACCATAAGTCCTTAGATTTCTTCCAGCCCGCATCATCATCATTCTCGCCTTTCCAATATATCAAGAACTAGGTACTTGAGTTTTTCTTACTTTTGCTGACAACCCAGTGATCAAAGATGTTTTCTATCTCAGCGTCAAACTGCGTAGGTATAGATGGAGAACACCTCTCTGAACCATTCCTGCCTGTATCGTATTCATCTGCAAAATAACGTTTAATAAAACACATATCACCCACTTTTTGAACCACTTCAAATAGGACTTCTTATTTTAGGATAAAACCTCGATGTCTAGTCTTACTTACCATTTTTTCTAGATTCTGGGATTAAGTTTTAGAAACCCTTGGTTTCCCACATTGAAATCTAATGAGTGAAAAGTTTGATCAACATGTTTCTTC
This sequence comes from Solanum lycopersicum, assembly GCF_036512215.1. Taxonomy (NCBI): domain Eukaryota; kingdom Viridiplantae; phylum Streptophyta; class Magnoliopsida; order Solanales; family Solanaceae; genus Solanum; species Solanum lycopersicum. The sequence continues at coordinate 17,484,535 of NC_090801.1, read as the reverse complement.
ATGCGCCGCTGAGCCATTTGCAAACTATCTCGAGCTTCTAAAATCATTTCTAGCGTGTTCCTTTCATCCCTGTATGGTGCAGGGAACTTTCCCTGGTTCTTAGTCGTGGAAACATCTATTGGTGTCATAGGCTACCTACCTATAACTAATTCAAAAGGGCTCATTTTTGTTGCTGATGACTTATGCAAATTAGAGCAAAATTACGAAGTGTCAAGCACTCACTGAACTAATTAATGGTTGTGCAGTACGGGGGGCGTAGATGGACATGCTGACCATAGGTCGAGGTCTCGTAGGTTAGGGTCTCGCTTCAATTATCAAGTTTTAAGTGAGAGAATTAATTAGTTAGTTGCTTAGGTGGATAACTAAGGGCTAAGGGGTGTATAATTAATTTAGTTAAGGGACTATATAAAGACCTAAACCTCATTCACTTAACCTATTACCCAAATTCCCAAACTCAAATTCTAACTTCCTTCTCTCTACTTTCTCTCTCTTTCCCCAAAGAACACTATTGAATACTAAGGTTCATGGGCATTAGGGCTTCAAATATTCAGATTTATCTCCATCGATCTTCAAGGATTGTTACGGTATGGTAACTCTTCTCTCTTGGGATCTCTTTCCCCAAGAGGCTCCTTATAATTAATTTCAAAAGTTATCAAAAACATGGGTTTCCTTCTTATCCTGAATTGATCTATCAAATTGAATTGTTATTGGTTTCCTTTTACAATTAATGATAGAATATGATTGTTTATGGTTTAATTGTTGTAGTTATTAATCATTTAATTAGTTTGTGATGAATTGCATCCTTTACCCTAACCCTATTTATGAATTTGACTTGATGATGATTAGGGTTGAAAGAATTGATAATGTCATTGCTTAATTAACTATATTGTGATGATGATGAGTGAGTTGTTGGATAATTATGATGAATTGAGGGTGACAATTTCGATGAAGGTTATGGAGGCTATTTGGTAAGAAATTGTGATCCTCTAACTTACTTCAATTATGATGGATTATAATTGGTGATGATGTTGTGCAATTGAAGTATTGAATGTGATTAGATTTAGGAAGATATGATATGATGAATATGATAATGGCATGATATGATTATGATGAATGTGATATTATGTTGAGGCTATGTCAATGCAAGTTTGAAGATTATTTCTCTTGTGTGCCTTAGATAATAAGATGATGATATGTTAATCTCACTAATGATGGTTGTGTGATGAAAGAAAGTTCTCATCCTACGCCTAATGAGCTAAATGATATGCTATGCAAGGGGATTAGTATCCTATGGCCTAAATTAAGTTATGAATATTAAAGAATGACTTAATGACATTTGATAAAGGGACTTTAGCTTAGGACCGAATGAACTTGAAAATGAGAGGTGTTGACTCCCCCTATAAGAGGGAGATTCCAAGGGTTCTCACGAGATAGTGACTATAAATTGATTGTGCATAAAGAGAGTCCAACATATGTCTCCTAATTATTAAACTATGTTTCCCCTATAGGAAAACTAGCTAGTGGATCCACATAGAATGCTATGTTAATGTTTTGGTCCTACATTCGCAAGTAGCCACCTTCTTTCGGTGTAGGGTTTCATGACACCGTATTCCATGTTTAGCTCACATGGTCTATTGTCAGTTAAGGCGATTGTTCTCGAAACTAAAATCAAAGTAATAAAGTGAACTCTACTAGGGTGACTTAAGGGTTTCTTTTTAGTGTAGGTAGAATATGGTACTGTACCTATGCATTGCACTTGTTGGCCTTGAGGGAAGTCCAAGGAGAATGTTCTTATGCTCTTATGACTTTAATCATATGCATATGTTGGGTTTACATGTTGGTGATCCTATATGATGTTGGTTTCACTTATGAACATATTATTGATCTATATTACTATATATGATGGTGACTACTCATGATGTTATGTTATATGAAGTTAGGCATTACTTATGATCTATTTCCTTGTTTACTTGATTGTGTGGGGTTATAGGACTCCACATGAGAATTGCACTTGTATACATGGGATACGATTGTTGGTAAGGGTATTATGAGTTGTGATGATATGAAATTAGTACATGTTGTGTTGTAATAACATTATATTAGAGTTTCTTTGGTTATATGATCTTGATATGATACTATTCATGTGATATGGCCTTGTGTTGATATTGTTCATGTTGACTTGACAATTATTGGTGATATTGGTATTGTGTTGCATATGTCCTTGTTTTAATGAATATGTGATCATTGGATTGTATGTGTTCTTAATTGTGCATTAAGGTTTTCAAAAATGACGTAGCATGACTTTGAACAAAATGACCCTTTAAGCATATTTTCAAAGATTTTATGTGCATATGTTTCCTTACCTAGTACAAGTGGATGTACGAACCCATATTCCATTTTCCCCAAACAATGTAGTATCAAGGTCGATTGCAAGAAGACTTGGACTTCTTCCTAAGTTGTGGTAGGTCCTTTAGTGTCGAGGATGGGAACTCGAGGATGGTGCCACGTACTCTACCTTAGTAGTATTGCTATAGTCCAAATATATTCTTTTCTCTTTTATTGTTGAAGGTATTGTTGTATTCTCTAAGTGGGCAATATGAACTTGTATTGAGGGCTATGCCACAATGTTCTACTTCGTTTTAGATGGTGTAATGTGAGAGGAATATTATTAGACTAAACTCTTATATGTTATGTATATTTTCTAAACGAGAATCTTATGTAAGCTTCATATGCGATGATTCAAAAGTAAACGTTATCTGTATATATATTTAGTAAGTGAGAGGTCTACGAAAACCTCAATATGTAAGAAAAGTTTTGATTTTTCCGCATTTTAACCTATGAAATGTTATGAAGAATAATTATGCTAGTCTTATTTATCTCCAAGGACAACGACGTAGGTTACATCTAGGGGGTGCTCCCCGATCGTAACAGACATGATCAATTGGAACAACCCTAGTCATCTATAAGTCCAATTCATAGTCAGGGCTAGGGAAAAGGTCTCAATCATGAATTCTTCAAGACATAGATCCAATCCCAACAGTACAATACCGAAAATAGTCCATGAATCAAAACAATAGTTAAAACAAGTCTAACAATTAATATATTCGACAATTCCTATTAGTTTATAAGCAAGAACAAAGATTTAGTGAAATTGGGTAAAGGACATGATCTACACGAAATTCCCATTAATTAACATCAATTAATCCACAATCTACACTTAATTAGCCATAGGTTATCACAATTAGTCATAATCAGTCATCAATTTCAAGTTTAGAGAAAACCCATTTGTACAGAAAAACCCTAAGAATTGGGTTGTTTAGAAATCACCTTAGAAAGGACCTCTTGGGGAAAGATATCCCAATTGTCAAGAAACCATACCTTAATGATGTTTTATCAACAAAATTTGATTTAGAACCTTGGAGACATGCTTCTTGTTCCTTCAATGAAGGATGAATAGATAGAGAAAGTAGAGAGAGGTGGGAGCAATTTGGATATCAATTTGTGTTTGAGTTTCGGAGTGGGAAATGGATGATATTTGACCTATCATCAATATATAGACTACCCCCAAAATACCCAAACTACCCCTCATCCAGTTGGATTTCAAAAAGTGAAGTCCAACTTAACATTAACTCTGAAGCCCCGTCCTCCTTCACGCACCACTTCACGGCTGAGTTGGCACTCCTTCCTAGTCTTGATTTATTATACCCCTTATTAGGAACCTATGTCCACTCTTATCACCTTACCATGAACAACCCTTTAGACACTTCTTTAAAACAAACATAGCACTTCACCGGAGGCCATGAATGTTCCTTCATGTTTTGACTTTAACACTTACTAACTAGTTTCAATTCTTTAATTCAGGCTTAGAACGTTTGTTTCAAGGATTAATTCAACATGTGAGGCTCTAGACTAAGTCATAGACGTTAAGAGTATTACACTAAGAATCCCATCTCCATATTTTTGTGTATTTACCGCTTTAGTTGATAATTAACTAAATAAAAATCTTTTGATATTTGACACTTCTGTCACTCTTATTTTACATGTTTTTATTCGTAAGTGTATTGTAGCTATGAGTAACTTGAAAAAAATTGTACTTGCCTATTTATTTTTGAAGCCACTCCCTATGGGAACAATCTGAACCCTTGGTTAGGTTATATTACTACTCATGATTATTGGCACATGAATTGGAAGTAGTGTGCTCACACGTGAAGTCAACATTTTGTGAACTGTCGAGTGGTTCGTCGAGCTCGACCCGACATTCCAAATGACCCAGCGTACCTTCTTTCAACAAACTTCTCGAATTCAAACCTGCAACCCCTGAAAACAAAATCAAATTATGCACAAGTCAAAATAAGACTAGATTTTTCCTGGTTTTGCAAAATTTGGATATTTTATGAGTTTTACCCTTAAGAATGATGTTACATACTCTATCATTGGAAAAATTATATAATTTGTCTCACTTATGGGTTATTCGGACTTCACCCAACTAAACTAAACAACATGCACGTACAAACCCATAATATTTAATTCATTTTACGTCAAAAAAGTGTGAGAATTCAACAGTAGAAGAATTACAGACAGGACTTACAATTTAAATTAGGCATTCAAACATTCTAAAGCTATCAGAGAGGCCCAACGCATGGGAACACGATAAGATCATTTGTATAAGAGTAAAAAATGACAAAAGTAAGTGTGTGGTTTGGGAAACCAAACTTTTGATGCCGATTAATAAAGACTTCAATTCTAGGCAAAAAATAATCTAACACTGAGCACAAATCCAATGACTAAAATATGGTAAAAGTGCAAGAAATATAGAATCTAAAATGCGGGTGTGAGTTTGGGAAGTTTAAAAGTAAGGGAAAGTGAAACAGATTGAAGTTTAAGCCTTCTATATTATAAAAATTGTCCAATTATCATCGCCTCGATAACAATAGTTGTGCTTGCCGATCCACTCGGAGACAGGATGACTGGTAACTCACCTCACCTTTTATAGAACTCCAGTTAATGTGGGGGTCTAAAAAGCAGACAAGATCTGGAGCGCCGACCGGTCGGTTATCACTCCCCAAGTCTACACCCTGGATGTGACCGGTACTCGAAGACCATTGCTGGACTTGACCAGACCCTTTTCCTGACTTGCTTACTCAGCGGAAGACTTAAACACAAGAAATAACTTTAAAATAATACTTACCCAAAATGACAACTCAAATCTTAATCGTTTACAAGTGAAATGAAAAGATCAAAGAAACTAACACTATATATCTATGAAGCCTATAAAATAAAGAGGGATGTTGGAACAGGACCTTTAATCATCCCAACAAGTAAAAACCAAAAACAATTACTTGAATGATATATGTTCACACCAAATTTTGGTTTGATAGTTTTAGAATTAATACTTTTTGTAAGATCCCGAAAATGACTTAGGTTAAATAGAGACTAAGATGATTTTAATGAGGGTATAAGGTCCTAATATGGTTTATAATATAGTTATAAGGCAGTATCTAAGATTTTAGGTGAATTGGAAGTCAAATGTCAAGAGACGACTAAGACGTTCGACCATTAAGTCACCTATGTGCCTTATATGTGTTTTGATGTGTTTATGTGTGATTCATGAGATTAAGATGTCCTTAAATGATTTACAATGGTTTATATATGCTGTGTGTTGATTTTCCTGAAGTTTGGAGGTTAAACGTCCAAGAAAGTCCATGACATTCGAAAGGTTTGCCTTGAAACGACCTTGTGTGTCTAAGCACGTTTCGTCAAGTTTTTTGTGTTCGTTTTGGATGAAATTAATGTGAGAGGTCCTAAACTTGTATACGAACAAATTCATGTAGGAAAAGTCTGGGTAAAAGTCCCCAAGGACCAACTAAGGGTCCTTGAGGGAGGACCCTTCTCAAGAGCCAAGACTGCCCAAAACAGTCCAAAACCACGGCGGTAGTTGACGGATCGTTGGCCAGTCGACGCCACGTCAATTGGAGTCATTGGTAATTAATTAGGTGTGCGATACTGATATCCCAATTTCCAGTCTCTTAATCAAACAACGACCATCTAGGACGGTCCGTTGATTGACAAACGGTGCATCGACTGGCCAGTCGTCGATGGTATTATTTTTGCGCAACTTTACTGTTAAGTCAAGGGGTGAACTGGTAAATTCATCTCATGTCAAAATAAGAGTTTGGTCAGTTATTTAGGGGTATTTTTGGTATTTTAAACATGTATATAAGTCCTTAATGCCAACATGAATTCATTCTTCAAAATCAAAATACAAATTCTCTATAAAATTCTCTAGAACTCCATTGAAATAAAAAAACTCAAGGAAGATCTTGGATTTGAGATTTGAGTGATGAGTCATAATAAATTTCTTTGATTAACATAATTTAGGTATGGCTTTTGATCCTTGAAATTTATTCATCAAGGAGATCAAAATTCAAAGACATTTCTAAAGTTTTCTAAAGATGAACTTGTCCAATTTTATGATATATTCATGGGTTATTTCATTGAAGGTTTTGAATCATTATATATTGATTATATTGATGTTAATTATATGATTTTAACACAATTAATTATGAACCCATGTAATTGATGAACCCTAGTTTTTGACTATTTTGAGGTTGACTTGATATTGTCTTAATGGTTATGAATTCTGGTGTAGTTTTCTATGGGCTATTGAATGATGTAAGAATTGTATAGAATTGATTTATAGGTTTTATTAGATTGATAAATCTATATTTAATTGACCTTGTTTCATTGAGCATTATGGTTTTTTTTGTACTGACTTGATGATAACAGCCAAGGGTAAGGGTTTTTTGTATTGAATTGGATAATTGAACTATAGATTGAAGTGGTGAGAATGGATTGGTGGTACACTGCCCTATTTTTGCTTATTTTATGTAATGTAGATATTTATTTATGTTGTGATTGGTAAGGTCCACTTATGGTGGCGGTGCTATGTGCTTTACTTGTAAATGATGTGGCCTTGTCAGCGTTACTTTATGTATTATGATGATCATGTCCTTTGCGGCACTACATTAAGTATTACGATGATATCTGTGATTGATTATGTGAAGTATGATTATATCTACCGACATGTTAAGTAATGTGAAAGTATGTGGTTCTTCTATTGATGTTATTAGGTGATCATGTTAGACTATGACTATGGCATTGTGTGTAGTCTTAGAGTTGATGTATGATTTTTCCTAATTTGCTATAGGGTCTTATGATGTATTATATAGGATGACCGATTATGACTTGGTTGTGGCAATGTGCTTCTTGATATCATATGTTATGTATGATAAAGTGAAGTAATGATGTGTCTTGTTTATCTAGACTTAGGTCCCTCTTCTTGATGCATGAATGATATGTGAATATGACATGTCTAGACTTGAGATGTTAAAGCCTCTTAGTCTTGTATATATGAATGACATGAGACTTTGAATGATTCTAAGAAGGTCCTTTATGTGAAACCTTGAACCTAATGTTGAGGTTATGAACCTTGAAGTCGAAAGTCGTAATGTTATCCTTCTTGTATGAATGATGGACTTAAGCTTGGTTGGCTGGAATGACATCATATCATCCTTAGGATATTCATTAAACTATCTTTGTCACCACTGTAAGGCAGCCCTAGGGGACCTCTTTGGTAGGGTGAATGTGACTGAGTTATAAACTAGATATGGAACCTCTTAATGTGATCCGTAATGTGAATTACTTTATGAGAACAAAGGCTAGCACTGAGTGAATATGGTAAGGGAAGTAGATCTAGTTAAGAATACGGCTAGAGTGCAAAATAAACCCTTCATATTCCTTAATCATGTGCCTATATGGGATGTATCCAAGTTTTACCATTGGCAAGTAGAACACCCTCCGTAGGAGTAGGTTACCACTCCGGATTTCATGCTTTGCTAGCATGGTGTATGTCGGTTATTGCCTATTCTCATCTTATGGGATACCTACTATTATTTGAGAAGTCTATGAAGTTTAGGTGGTGGTATGGGACGCTACCTAGACATTGCACCTTTAGGCTTTGAAGATGTTAGTGAGAGTCCTTAGGTCTTCTCCAAGACCATTACTTGAATGTCCTCTATGTGATGAATGTCTCTTAATGAACTAATGAAATAATGACTTATGTTTGAAAGCATGTAAATGAATGTGTACCTAATCTAGAGTGACTTTAAGGATTTCCTAGTTAAAGTGTGAAGGGGGCATAAGGGGTGATCTCTTCATGTCCTATCTAGGGAAGTCTTGAGAATAACTCTAGTTAAGGAAGTTGGTTGATACTTTAGGCATGATCAAAACTTAGGAAGTCTTAAGGATTATTTAGGTAACCTTGAATATGGTGTATGAGTGTTCTCTTCTAGGAGTACTTAAGTAAGTCTTTTGATAGCCTTGGTAAGGAGAATGTCATATTATACATGTTATGTGTTTTTGTGTCTTGTAAAGGTATGTGTCTCATTATAAGTAGTCTTGAGGATCATTTCGACATGCTTGGAGAGGGTGTATGGGCGGTCTCTCTTTGTATTATTTAAGTGAGTCTTAGGATAGCTTTTAGTGAGAAAGATGCATGTTAATTGGATTCACTATAACATGGATTTTAGTTCACTGTATCATTAGAAATAGTTCAACTCTAACAATGATATGGTTCACTTTAATGCTCTTAAAATTTGATAAATTGTCTATATGATTTCTTATGTGTTTCTAAGGTGTTAAATGTTCTTCTTATGCTTATATTATGATGTTTTAATCAAAAAGAGAATATTTCCATTGAATGTCCATTTATCATGATTTTTATGCAGTATGCCATTTTTAGTACATGTGTTTGTACTAATTCCATATATATTTCTATCTCTATAGTGGTTGGTAGGTGAAGAGCATTGGGAAGCAAGGCTTGAATTATAGCATCACTCAAGTGAAGTTGAAGTATGTCCTCTCTTGATTTGAGGCCATAGTTATCTTAGGTTTCTTTTATATTGAAGTATTGTAATAGACTAAGTATTTCTACATTTTTATGTATGGACCGTGTCCCAAGTATTCTCGTGTCTAAGCTTTGATGAGATTGAGACTAAGTGTTTCCTATATTTTTTAATGAAAGATGTTATTAAAGGTATTCTAATATTTTGTGAAAAGTTTTAATCCCGCACTACTTTTCATATATGTATATACAATGAATAATGCGAAAGGGCTTGTACGAGGCTTCCGAGAGGTTAAGTACGCCGGTTGAACTAAGAGAGTGACATATCTTCTAGGATATGCTCTCGGGATGTGACACTTTTTGAGTATTTCATTTTAAATAACTCAAACTACATGTTTGTCATTTTAATACAATTTGTTGATAACCATTCTTTTTTCTCAATGAATTAGGATTTTTATTGGTTGTTTTATTTATATTATTTCGTTTCAACCGAACGTTCAGATATTTGTTCAATTTTTATAAAATTATTATTTCTGTTAAATTACATTTTTACATGTCATTGTTGTTCATTGCGTTTTTTAATAAAATTCATTTTATTTGTTACATTATTAAAATTTATTTCGATATTATGCACAGTCTAATAATTCATTCAAAATTTGAATATATATATGTATATATATATATATATATATATATGTATGTATGTATGTATGTATGTTTAATTCTTTTTGCCATCTTAAGACACAACTCAATTGAATAGAATAGGGACACGACCTTTAACAACGTTGTTAGAAATATAAGTCTAATCTATTACATCAAACTTGAAGAAACAACTTGACATACGCAACCCTTGAATCACAAGGGCTCCTTTACTTGAGCTTGGGAGATCTATCCAAGCTTTTCACTTAGGAGACATCCTCTAGCCATCACCACCTACACTTTGTGTAAAAATATGAAGAAGAATGATATTAGTACAAGAATACATTAAGTATGACAACCATGCAAAAACATGCATTTAAAGAGAACATTTCATTTGAAATCATGCAACATGTCTTTTAGTAAACTTCATGAACATAGGCACATATAACACAATATAGTTGTTATACAGAAAGTAAACATGGATACTATTCATAATAATATATAAAGTCATTTATCATACTTTGAGGCATATTCAATGCACACAATTCATTACCTCTCTTTTACCGTACATCTTTCATTAAGTAACCCTCAACTGTACTTAATACTATGTATCACCTTGATGTCACCTTACAATAGCCATTCATACTATTATTCATAACACAACCACATATATTCATAAGTCTTAAGCATCTCATAGACATCAACTTCACATAAGGACCATCACACAAGTCAACTCCTAAGTCTCACTAGTGCAATGTGTAGGTACCATACCATAATAATACTTCCACCAAGTATACCTAAGAAGTCATCCTAGGCTAGGTATAACATACTTAACAAGTCATAACACTTCCATTCATAACTATACATAAGTCCACATACTTCATAGCATTACATAAGGACTCTTTCCTGTACTACAACCTTAGTCATAACTCATTTACTTCATCTCATAGGTAAACCAGCCTCATAACCCAATCACAAGCTTACTTGTGCAATGTACACGTGGAGTCCCAAACCCCCGTATATACTAAGTAAACTCATTTAGAAGCAATAATTGTATTCAGATACATAATCATAATTCATGTCTTAACATAACAAAGTCACTTAATCATGCATTCACATAATTCGTACATACATATCATAAATATTACTTTCATAAAAGTACTAATCTTATACTTTCTTTGAGTTAACTATTGCAATGCATGGGTTAGGTCAATAGTCCTACCTATACTAAGTAATCTCCTCAATGATTTGTCATTAGTGTCCATAATCTTATCTTAGTTCATTTCTTACTTTCGGGAGACACAATCATAACTGACATAGACCATGTGAGCTACATGGAATCCGGTGTGTTACTCCCACACCGAAAACAGAGGGTAATACTTTCCAAGGCAGGACCTTCATATAAAATAACTATTCTAGTGGATCCACTAAGTTAAAACCTACAGGGGCACGTAGTTATGAAACAAGGAGATTTCTTCTAGAAACCTTGACTAGCTAACGAGGAGGTCTCCATGAGATAGCATCTATGTTGGGGACCCGAACTTGCTCAAGGTGAAGGTTCTCTTTGTGGGAAGCCGGACTTACTAACTTGAAGCTCCCACTCTAATTTGTCATGTTCACTCGGTGCTAGGTTCTAACTCCTTTTTTTATATATTTAAAACTGTAATGCATTAATTCATAAAGAAGGCTTTAGGAGCTTGCTCCTTCGTACATCATATAGCTCAAAGATTTGTAAGATAAGAATGTCGTTTCATCATTGACCCTACTTCAAGTGAGAATGTCCTTTCACATATTCATACAATCGTACATCATGTGTGTGTGCATATAATGTGAGATTTACCTTCACGTAACACCTCTAATCACACATGTTCATAACTTAATTAATCATATACTTCACACACATAGAAATAGGTAATGATTCATAAGAGAACTATCCTTTCCTTAGTCATCATGAATCTATCCTATTCATAGTCTTGCATGAAGTGTATGTACATTGGTCAATATGATCACATAATGGCCATAACATAACCTTGACGAAACCACCCTCTAAAGATCACAACACATGTACAACATTTCTCAAGTCTCAAGTCATACACACATATAGAGTATTAAAGACTATTGACTATACTCACTCACATTACATCATAGGAGACAAGAACACATTAAACATTAGAATAGAAGACTCCTAGCAAGTATTAATCACACATTCATAGAGGGTTCACATAGGTAGGGGTCATGTTATAAGAGTATTAATCATCATTAGCCATAAATACCACACTTAACCCTAACATGATCGTCACATATACACAACATCATCCACACACCTAAATCATGCAACTAGTGTAGAAGACTATTCACATAAAATCAATTCACTTAGAACATGATATTAGAATCAAGGCTACATCCTGAAACTTCCTAAACATGAGATCATCATATCAATTCATATTTCATATAATTCATTCAAGGCCATGATCATAACACATAAACATGTACAAGAATGTAAACACCGTCACCATAGGTTGACATACCAATCAACACAACTAAATGTTCATTCTAGTCTAATTAGAAGAAATAGGTCAACTTACCAAATCTCAAAGATAATGATCATCTTGATCAAATACCAACAATTCACAATCAATTTATATAAAGGAATATATAACTAAGCAAATCATTATAATCTAAACATAATCTACTCATATCATCAAGATCACAAGACCCACATTATAGGCCAATTTGAGAAATTAGGAGGATCATGTGTTCTTCATTATATTGGATAGGAATTCATAATAAAATCAGTAGCTAAGCATATATTCATCATTAGAATACCTTTGAAATTAAGTTGATACAGAACCCAGGATTAGATTGAAAGATAGAATTTTACACTTAGAATGATGTTTAGAAAAAAGTTTTGAAAGGGCTACATAGATGAATGGTTATCAAGGGATGATGAATTATCATACCTTTTACATTAGAAAGACCATGAAAATGTGTGAACAAATCTCCAAGAATCCACCTCCATAGTTTGTTCTTGAGCTTGGTCTTCAATGGAGATTTTGGGGGGTTTTGGAAGAGAAGAGAGTTTTGGGGATTTGATTTCTTAAAGGGAGTTGGGGTTTTAACTTGGAAAAGGGTTTAAATAGGTCCTAAAAACAGTTTATAACCGACTCCTAAAGTTACCAAAAAAAACCATATTTATTGAGACTTTTAGACATGTCAAATTGACTTTAAAACGACGCAATCAAATATGGGAAGTGGCTGCGCGTCGCGGATGCATTCCCAAATATTTCCTCCCATAATTTTTGAGGCAGTGGAACTCGTGTAGAGAGCTCTTCGCACAGGCACAATCATTTTCATGCACGCGATGCGTGGAAGCATCCAGATTTTGGTGTTGCACGCTGCCTTGGGCATCTTCTTTGTCCGGCATTTGTGTCCTCCTCAAGGACCTTTAGGGTAGTCCTCGGGGATTCTTAGCTGGACATTTTTACCCTTAACATGCCTATAAAGATACGAGGGTCACCTTTACTGTTTTTAGAAGCCATACAATACATAAAAATAAGGCAAACATACAAGGACACCTTAGCATGTCTAAAGACTAACTTTGGAACGTCTTGGATATTCTTGGATGTTTGATCTTCAAAAATTTTTAAATCAACCATACATGCTGTAAAACACTTTATTTACATGTTATTAACCTTTTTAGACACATGTGAGGCTCTAGATAACTAAATTCATTTTGAGGGTCGTTACACTTTCAAAGCCTTTCAAATGACATTAATCCCTATAGTGTCCCACTTTGAGCCTTAAGTCGTTTCTTTGGACAACCATATTTTATCCTATACCTTTTCTGAGTGCTTATATGATCTATCCTATTTTGGACTTACTTTCTTGAGCATATTAAGGATGTACAAGCTACAAAAATAAGATTTAAAGTTCAAATGTGTCAAATACAAAAGTTATCAAGGTCACTGAAAGTCATGAATACAAAAATGACTTCAAAGAAAGAAGAAAATTTTCAAAATTCCTCCACAAGATCAAGAAAGAAAAATTTCAACAAAAGAAGAAAAATGTTCCAAACTAATCAGGAGAAATTCAAAAGATAATGAGATGGGGAAAAACTCGGACAAGCAAAGTTTCAACGAAGTCAAAAAGTACAAAGAAGGGACAACAAAGAGAATCAAACGCTAAAAGCGTAACAAATGTTAAAAGCACCAATTTAGTGAAATGCTCAAAAAAGGATTTAGTCGCTTTTATTCCAAATAACTATCCTACCCATCCCTAAGCCTACACTACAAGCTATTAACAAGCCCTATACAATTTCAGTTCAAATGTTCTCATATTAGTGGAGATTTACGTGAAAGCCTATGGTATCATAATTGAATGTGTTGAACATTTTGTTATAGAGTGTGAGTGTGCTTTCCTGATGTTCCCAAATTAAAATACTTTAGATGTGTGCAAATTGTGACATTCTTTGTAGTAAGGGCGCTTGAAACATGATTTTAGGTCTAGTTTAAAGTCTTTATTCGCAGCAATATTGACAAATCTTGTCATTAGTTAAGTACACTTGAGGTACCACGTGAATCCATAGAAATTACCTCGAAATCAATCTCAGTTGAAAGAGAAAATAATTGGGAGAAATTTTTGTACAATACTATTATTGGCGCAAACCAAGTTAAAAATGTTTCATTGATTCATAAACAAAAATAGTACACTTAAGGTACCACGTGAATCCATAGAAATTACCTCGAAATCAATCTCAGTTGAAAGAGAAAATAATTGGGAGAAATTTTTGTACAATACTATTATTGGCGCAAACCAAGTTAAAAAATGTTTCATTGATTCATAAAAAAAATGGGTAGAAACCCATTTTTCAATATTTGTCCAAATAACTTTGTGGACCGTTTCGAAGTTCAAATTGCATTTTTCGGTAGTCATACCCTTCAAAATGATATATTTTTATTTTTTGGTAGTCATATCCTTAAAAATGACATCTTTTGAATTTGGGTTGTCATAACTTTCAAACTGACAACATTTTGAATTTTCGCCATCATACTTGTCCAAGTAAATTTGTGGACCGTTTAAATGTTAAAATTATATTTTTTGGTCGTCACATCCTTCAAAATTACATCTTTTTATTTTTGGGTCATCATATCCTTCAAAATGTTTTTTTTTTAATTTTTGGGTCATCATATCCTTCAAAATGATATTTTATTTATTTTTGGATCGTCATATCTTTCAAAATGACATCTTTTTTTTGGGTCGTCATACCCTTCAAAATGACATTTTTAAAAAAATCCTGGCCTTGATACTATTCAAAATGACATTTTCTTAAATTTGGGTAGTCATACCCTTCAAAATGACATCTTTTTAAATTTAGGTTGTCATACCATTCAAAATGATATCTTTTAAAATTAATTGTTATCTTAAATAGATTAATTATTTTTAAATTGGTTTGTCATGTCGTTCAATACGACACTTTTTATTTTGTTATTGCAATTTAAATTGACATTTTTTTAATTCGTGATATTATTAAGTTTGAATCGTTGCATTAGTGAATACCTTGTTCATACGAGGTCATGTCTAAATAATTATGTTATATTTTTTGCTAACATTGTACACCATATATGTTATATTTAAATTGGGTTGTCATCTCATTCAAGGTGACACATTATGTTCAAATTGGGTCATCCGCCTTTCAAAGAGACACATTGGGTTGTCACCTTGTTCAAAAGTGACATGTTATTTTCAAGTTGGGTTGTCCTCCTTTCAAAGACACGTGTTGGATTGTCAACTCATTCAAAGTGACATGTTATATTAAAGTTGGGTCTCCGCCTTACAAAGAGGCACGATGGGTTGTCACCTCATTCAAATTGACATATTATATTCAAGTTGGGTTGTCCGCCTTTCAAAGAGACACGTTGGGTTGTCACCTCATTCAAAGTGACATATTATATTCAAGTTGGGTCCATCACCTTTTAAAGAAACGTTGGGTTTTCACCTCGTTCAAAGTGACATGTTATGTTCAAATTGGGGTGTCCTTCTTTTAAATAGACACATTAGGTTTTCACCTCATTCAAAGTGACATGTTATTTTGAAGTTGGGCAGTCTGCCTTTAAAATAGACAAATTGGTTTGTCACCTCATTCAAAGTGACATGTTATATTCAAGTTATGTTGTCCGCCTTTCGAAGAGACATGTTGGGTGATCACCTCATTCAAACTGACATCTTATATAAAGTGACATGTTAAGTTCATGTTTGGTCGCCCGTCTTTCAAAAGGACACATTGGGTTGTCACCTCCATTCAAGTGACATGTTAAGTTCAAGTTGGGTCGTCCATCTTTCAAAGAGACACGATGCGTTGTCATCTCATTCAAAGTGACACATTACTCAAATTGGGTCGTTCACTTTTCAAAGAGACACGTTGACCTGTCACCTTGTTCAAAGAGACATGCTATGTTCAAATTGGGTCATCCGTCTTTCTAAGAGACACATTGAGTGGTCACCTCGTGTAAAGTGACCTGTTATTCATGTCATCCTCCTTTCAAAAATGTACATCACCTTCATTGTACAATTTTGCTAATAACATCGTAGGTATGTGAACACTCTTAGTTTACAATCAATCTTTGTCTTTTGTTTATTATTTTCAGCCTAGTCGACAGACGTAGAGTCTTGATCAAAAGCTTTACTAACGTTTCAATTGTTTTGTTCAAAGTTTACCAAGCCAAATTTGGGTTCGTCAACTTTGTTTGACAAGAATCTGTTTCGTCGATTCTAATCAAACAAAGCGACAAGTTGTTCACATCAAATTTTGGTCTGATAGTTTTAGAATTAATACTTTTTAAATATTTTATTTTAAATAGTTCAAAATGCATGTTTTGTCATTTTAATGCAATTTGTTGATAATCATCCTTTTTTCTCAAAGTATTAGGATTTTTATCGTTGTTCTATTCATATTATTTTGTCACAACAGGACATTCAAATATTTGATCATTCCTTATAATATTCATTTTATTTATTACATTATTAATATTCATTTTAAATTTTTTGTGCAGTTTAAAAATTGATTTAAAATTAAAAAATAATTTGTATACACAGATATTTTATCGTCCAACAATTTTTGGGTCATAATCTCAAGCTCATAATTAGGCCCATTTTGACAATTCCCTATTTATAGAATTATTGGGTCATTTAAATTAAAAGGTGGCCGAAAGATTTTTAGGGGTGTTATTTAATTTATATATATTTTTAATTCTTTAATTGTACGGAATCCGTTAAATCCACCACCCAAACCCCCTTTTTGTTTTCCAAGTTTTCCAGTTGAAACTACCATTCTTCCACCAATAGCCATGAGTTTGGCAACAAACACCTCTTTCCTTTCAAGTGATAACCACCACCAGACCTTCAATCACCTAGAAAACAACCAAGAGAGCTACCTGAAAGCTCAATGCCGGAGAATAACTAAACCAAGACTCCTCCATATTTTCAGACCCAAACGCCAGCAAGCAAACACCGAATTTCCACCAACCAGACACTACTCACCGCCTCTCTTCTCCCCGACCAGACCCAGACCTGCATTTTTTCGGACCCCCAAGCAAAGCCCATTTTTGATTTCTTCTCTGACCCAAAACCATCCCTGTTTTCCCCCCTTTAGTTCAATTCAACCAGTAGCACAAAGCTCCGATGAACTGGAGCTAAACAACACAAGTTCCCTTCCCTACTCCCTTTTTTACCATTTTTCTCTGTTTTGCAGGCATTTAAGTGAACAGTGACTCCACCAAACAACCGGAAGCAACTCAAACACCCCAATCACTCCGGAAAAACAACACTCTCGTAACCCTCACTCATTCATTATTTGTTTTTTTTACACTCCTTGTTATTATGCTTCATTTTGGTGGGTTATTTTCTTAAATGGATTAGAATAACTTTTTGTTTGTCTCTGTGTTATATCATTATGATATTTATGTTTGTTTACAAATTACGATTTATTTCCATTATTGTAGTTGACATTGCTTACCACTATTACTTTGTTTTTCATTTATTCCAGCCATTTAGATTTTATCTTTGTTTATATTGCTTCTATTTATTTTATTTTTTATCTGGCTGGATTTTTCATTTATTCCAGCCATTTAGATTATATTATATTAGTTTTTTTATATGATTTATATTGAAAGGGTTGTTAAAATTGGCCAATGAGAAAATATCTCCGTCGTTTTTGAAGTCTCTTCATTTTAAAAGATGAAAATTTAGTTTAAGTTCATAAAATTTATTTTGTTAAAATTGGCTGATGAAGAAATTATCGTCGATTTTCAAGGCTTCCCATGTTAATAAGACGGGTTTTATTTTTAAATTATTATTTGATTCATCTATTTTTATTCATTACTAACATTTTTTCTAAGTGTATTTACAGGAACTTGGAGGTGCTTCCCATTTAAGTTATTCAAGTTATATTCTTACTCACTATTGTATACTATTGGTGATACATAAATTTAGGTCCATATCTGTATTTTTGTTTTATTATATTACTTATGTATATTCCATGTTTATTATACTTGTATATTATTTTGTTCTCCTCCTCAAGTTAAAAAATAAACTCAGTCGGGAACCACAATTGTGGATTTTGAATGGTGCCTAACCCTTTCCCTTCGAAATAACTTGAACCCCTTACTTAGAATCAATTGGTTTAGTATACTTTATTTTTAGTTAATTGGTTTCCTAGTTTTCCTAAAGAATTAGGTGGCGACTCCCATACCCCTGCTTTCCCTTTAATCCGTTTTTCCTTTTTACCCTTTTAGTTATTGTAAAATTAATAACTATTTTTAATTGAGTCAACGTGCTGTTGCAACAATCCAAAGGATGTCAACAATAAAGATGTCCTCCTGGATGAAGGGAGGCTCACCAACTGACTATGAGTTTCTCACTGGATCAACAGTACTCTGAATAATTACACTAGTTACCTGTGTCTGCCTCATGATACGATGCAGGTCAACTGACATCAATACATTGAATATACGAGTATATGAGTTGAAATGCTAAAACAACATAAGCTTGAAGAGAGTAAGAAGGAACACTTAACTTAGCTTTTTTCAGCTCATGAATACATAACTTAATATAACTAACTCATTTCATTATATAGCAGTTTAAAACAAGTGTAATATAAAGAAAGGAAAACTGTTTAAAATATATGTCAACTCATAATAATAATATCATAAAAACATACCATGCTTACTCTCAAAGTGTACTTGTGCAATGCATGAATGAAGTCTTATACCCCAATTTATACAAAGAAGAACCCATCGAGGAATCATGCAATTTCCACTGTGGAAGTTTCTCTAATCAACAACCATCACTTAAGATATATAGAGATGATACAACACTTTACCTCATATTTCCAAGGATCATCCTATATCTTGCCATTAGTATAGGAAGCTAACTCACTAAGTGGATCCACTACCATAACTTACGTGATCATCTAAAAAGTATGGCCCGTTAATACCCATGATAAAATACATGGTTTTCATGGAAACTTGAGTTAATATGAACTATCATCCACACATTGGTTCTCAACACTACTCCCAAATATATACTTATTTCATGTGTTTTAAAAACAAATGCTTTCTTTTGGTTGAGATAATTGCTCAATAGTTCGCTATAAAAGATCTCTTCAAATTAATGTTCGCTTTTCTTACTCAAAATTCTTTTGAGAAATTTTAGTTTCCTCTTATCTTAATGTGAAAAACATTTATAAACTCTTAGGGAATACTTAGTTCCCTTATAATTTTTGAGAGATGAACTCAACTCCTTACTCTTTACTTAGATTGAAACTTGAGTCTTAAAATAACTCTCAGGGAATCTTAGTTCCCTTATAACTTTATGAGAAATGAACTTACTCTTTACCCTTTGCTTATCTTTGAACTTCAGCCTTAAAACAATGTTAAAACATTTTGTTAAACTTTTTAAAACTTTAAAAACTTACTTCTTAACTTTTGGACTTGACTCTTAATTTCTTTTACTTTGATCTTAACTTTCCTTGAATTAGATTATGGATTCAAGGTTCATTATCTCATGTTTATGGATGATTTCATGATGTTTTGACGGATCTTAGAGTTTTATAATTAACTAGGAAATGTAGGTATATTACTTAAAAACTAGCTCGAAAAGTTAGGGGAACAATGGGGTGAACTGGTGTCCTCGATGCTCTAAGAGGTATGGGGCGTCAGACTCCAAACTTAAGAGACCATGTTGGGGATCTCTTGATGGAGCGGCGCACCAAGGATCTACAGAGAGAGATTGTACATTAGGGCTATGAGAGGCGCGACACCCCAAGGCCCTACGAACAGATGTTCACGATTTTTCTCCTTTGTTTTTCATCTCTAGATCCTCTAAACTTCCATGGTTATTTTTCCAAACACTTAGGATTATTAGTAATATCAATACCCAATAGATTTAACTCGAAAAAAAAACCCTGAGAACACGAACCAAATCAACACCAAGCATCCAACAACTTAACCAACAAGTATTCAACAATATTTTTCAAGAACTTTACTTTTATCATTCAACCAACTCAAAAGTCAATGAATTGAAAAAAGTTTGGTGTGTGGGTGAACTGACCCAACAATATATCACATACTTTATAGGGATCACCCCTGATGGATTCCACAAGCTTAGCTTCAATAATCTTGAACATTCTTGCTTCCTCTTCTCCTTCCTCCTCTTTTCTCCTATTCTCTTCTCTTCTCTCAAAATCCTAACTCTTTTGGTAAAAGTTTAAACTGAATTCTATCAGTTTAGACCCTAAGAATATTAGCAAAAATTAATTAATTAGGTCGGGTAAGAAAAAGACTAAAGCACCCTTATAAATCCCGAATTCGGCCATTTCCTTAATCCGACAACCCAAATTCTAAAGGGCATATCTCACTCATACGAAATCGAAATCACGCAAACTCGGCGGCACTGGAAAGATCGTTCCAAGGTGTTACCAAACATATCTTGAACTAAGCGAGTTTTACAGAACCCAAATCAAAATTTTCTTCACTCAAACAACGGTTAAAGTCGTGGTCGACGACATCTTGGGCGATGCACTGGCTGGACCTTGAGTTCGCCAACCTGCACTTTCCAAGTACTTTCCACACTTTAACATGCACAATGAACACACAAATATTTCGAAAGAAAGAGATAAAGTGTCTTGGGTTTCCTCTCAAGCAACGCCTTCCTTAACATTGTGACATGACTCAAGTCCACACTCAAACTCTATTAGTAGGGTTTGCCTCATTTTCGTGAGGAAACCTCTATTCTTGTTTTGGCCAAAAGGCCATTCAGTACATGCTGAATTTGAGATCCTAGTAGTTGAATGAGAATGGAATGGGAGGTTGTCTCCCTTAACTCCTCCAGTACCATATCTTACGTATTGGCTTTACGGAGAAGGAGTGTGGGCATTTCTTCAATAAGTACATTCTCTCTGTTTTTAAGCTTTCTTCACTCATGCAGAAGAACATAGAGATTCTTATTTATGAACTGGACTTCAAGCTCTCTTACCTTCTTTGTTAACTCATCCAGGTGATTTTACACATTTACTAAGCTGAAGTCCATTTCTACTCCTTGGTTGGGCTCAATCATGTTGCCAAGCAATTGCGATGATATCACATAGGGTTGTTGTACTAGAACACCCGGGGTAAGTTGATCAGCCAAGACTCTTTTCCCTGAACAAAGATTTTTATAAAAATATTTCAGAAGGACTACATCAAGAATATCAAGAGTTGGGAATTGATTCAAAAGTATTTTAAACCTAAGCCACGACTCATGAAGTTGTTCACCTTCTCATTACCGGAAGTTTCGAGTATTATCTCAGAATATCATCACTTCTAATAGAGGAAAATCCATTATTTCACCTTCACTATTTCAAAGCAGCGACACATAAAACAAGACTAAAAATTGAGTAAGTATCTCTATAACGAACAAGAGTAAAATTCAAGTAACAACACTCTCCAGCAGTGACACCAATTTGATTTAACGTATGAGAACACTTTATCTAATACTAAGTGCCAGTGATTGTGAAGAGTAATATAACCCAACCAAGGGTAGGGATCATTCCCACTGCGAGTGGTTTTGAGAATCGATAGCCAAATGTGAATATTCTCTAATTATTCATAGTTAAACATTTTTACGAATAAAAACATAGTTTAAATTATTGGGTTAAACATGTGTCAAATATTAAAGGGCGGTTTGGTTGTAATTAACAACTACGGTAGCTAACAATATGAATAAATAATTATAGAGACGAGATTCTTGGGATGTGATTGGATTATAGACTATGTAAACAACCGGTTAATCGCAATTGATAATGAATAGTGTTTTATGAAAATGTATGGTAAAAGAAATAATTACTAAATTTTGAAAAATCAATTAATCTTATGATCTAAGAGAAATCAATTTTCCGAAATTACAGAGTCGCCACTTGATTTTCAGTAAAAATCACGAAAACTTAAATATTTTTTCAAAAGGTTTAAAAAAGATAAAAATCAGTTGAAAAGGGTTCGAAGTTCAAATGTACATTCCGAGAAGGTGTTAGGCCCTCGGAATGCCCGCTAACTCGCGGTTGACCGACGATTTGACTAAATGATCTTTTAAAAATAATTTTCCAAAATTTAACTCATTAATGAGAAAATTCAACTATTTACTAACTTATTATATTTATTTATTTATTTATTTATTTCTAAAGGGAAAGTATCAAGATTTGATTGTCTCAAGAAAAAAAAAATGAAGTGTTGACAAAATCGATAAAACAAAATAAATAAATAAAATAAAACAAAATGTATGACTATATAATTATAGCAAGAAATGTCTATCCTTAGGAAATTAATAAATTTTAACCAAAATGTTAGTCAATATAACGAAAATAACAAAAGTTACTAATAGGGAGAAGATATTTTTGAACTCGGGCCAAGCCCAAGTACTGAATTTGAAGCCTGCCTCATTCTAAAATGACCCAACGAAAATTGGGCCTGCTGCAAATTTCATTGGGCTTTGGCCCCATTTTTCATTAAAAGAAACTGGGTATATGTCATGCGTATACCACTCTATATAGGGCTGCATTCGGCCCTTTTCATTGTATATCAAGTTGTATATTCTGCGTATATATCCCGATTCACCTTCTCAATCACCTGTATTTATTTTTGGACCTGTTTATCATGCTTTAGAATGTATATTTTTGTATATAATATGTATACAACTGGTATACAACCTCCTCAATACATGTAAATAAATTTTATAGCCCCTGCTGTGGTTCTTCTGCTCCATACACTAGCAGTCCGACTGAATTAAAGACGGGAGAGACTCGAGCCTTTATGGCTCGAATTGGAGATGCAACGAGAAGAATCCATTATGGACTCGGAGGGGTTCATACAACAAAACAACAAAAGGAGAGAATTAGTATCCGTATCTAATAGCACGAATGGGGAATATCTTAACCCATACAAAAATTATTTGAAAAAAAAACTTGAAAGAAACATGCAGCAAACTTCAACTATTAAAACTAAACGACGAGTAACTCTTAAGATAGGCAAAAACAAGCAAGCTTAACGAATAATACTAGTTAACAATCAGTAGTTTTCCCACCCAAAAGTGATAAGCATGAATACTTGAACAAACAAATAAGATAAAATTGACAAGACCGCAAAAAGTAAATCATATCCTAAGAAAAAATGATCAACAAGCACATGGAAAGCCAAAAATGAAAAAAAAAGAAGGGAAAATGCTTCACTGCAGTACATGAAATGATTGGACTTAATTATATAAATGGCATTTAATGGTGTTGATGTCAAAAAGAAAATTTGAAGGCTAGAGTAAACCTGTTTCTTAACGCAAAAGGAAGACACTGGCAGGGATAAAGCTTATTTCTCAAGCTAAATATATTACAGATGAACACAAACATTCATGGAAAAGTATATAATAGAAAGAGAAGACCATGGTTAGGCAGAGACATCACACAAAATGAGGCGGGATCGAAAAATAAATAACCATATTTGAAAGCACTTCACATTCTTCAGGAGACTGACTATAAATAATGAGCAATTTTCGACTATACCCTGGGTGAAACAGGAATGAAACAAGATTCCAAACAGGCTCAACTTGAGGTTGAAGATCAATTTTGGTCAAACTAAATTTACACAAATTTACAGTTATGGTTGGAAACTATTTAGCCCTTTAAGAATCAAAATAACGAAAATACGAACATGACAATTGACCTAACGACAAACCAACATTGTTCCAACCTCCTTAGAGACTACCAACTAAGTAGAAATAAAGAAAAACAAAGGCATACTCTTTGAAATTCGAATCTAGCAAACAACGAACTATTAAATAAAGATGTTTTAAGCATAAATAACACAACAAAAAAAAACACAGTTTTGAGTCCACTATGCTAGGCAGCAAGACAACGGAAAACACAAAAGAAATGGGTGAATGGGGAGATTTAGTCGAACATGTTGCGAATGACTAAAGTTCAATCTGCAGCATGCTGACTTAACGAAAATGATACATGGACAATCATATCGTGTAAAATCATGTCGAGTCAACAATACATGACATCCGACAGCCACAAAGAAAAGCTTCAACACCTGAGTATCATTTTGAGACAAGGAAACAAGGAGAAAAACAAACATCACGAAGGAGGCGAATTTACCTTTCTCCGGGCAGCGAGTTAGGACCAAACGTGCAGGAATGACAGATGAACTTCCACGTCAAGGATGAAATTCGAGCATCAGCCGAGATGTTTGGTAAAAATATACCGACCGAAAATGCTATATAGAGAAGAAGGAGAAAAGCTCCTTCTCTGTTCCCCTGAATTATACCTTAGTATTTCTACGTGGTATGTCCCTATTTTTTACTACTCGATGCTTTTCTGTTTAGTAATTTGCCAAGTGAAAATCCACAAACCCCTTTTCCTTAATGTATTTCTAAAGTTGTATTACTGTATACATTTCCTAAATATCTTTTTTTGCTCAAAATCACAACTAAAGCTTCTAACTTCGAAACCCCCCCCCCCCCCTTAACAGTGAGATGAAGGGAATATATAAAGGGAGAATAAGGGTTTCACCGAGGAGGGAAAATCAGATTGGAATCGGGTTCAAAACCTATCCAAAAAAGTCAAAATTTGAATTCACTCGCCACTTTTGGACAAACACTCTTTCCCTGCACTTTTGGATCAATTCCGCAAGAGGAAAAGGGACGGACGTTTGGGATCGATACCAAACGACCTTGCGCGACGTGGAGCGATCCCACAACGGCAAGGACAAATATGCAGGTCGTACGAGTAAAGTTCGTAGAGGATGGATATGAAGGAAGATTTTCGCGTGAAGAAGAAGATAGGTGCGTAGGGCTGAGATGGTCACACGCTACTGTTCACGTATGGGGTCTCTTTGTTGATGGAATAATACAAATTGGGTGTTGGGTCGGGTCTAGGGGTTATGAAATTGGGCCCTGGAGTGAGTAAATTTGAATGCTAATTGTTGCCAGTTGATGGAAATTTGACTAGGCTTGCTGAAAAGTGGAACAAGGCATGAAATTCTTACCAAAAATTAATTAAAATTGGTATAAGATGAGGTGAATTAAATATAAATTAGTATATATCAATTTAATAAATTTCTTAGTTCTAACAAAATAAAATAATCGACTTAGTTATGAAATAATTAAACTAATTAGTAAAAAAAACTTTTTGAGACAATTTTTGATAATCACGATATTATAACTATATACATAATTATGTAAACAGTATATATTATGAAAAGCGAAGATATCCATTCAAAGTAATTTGAAAATTATTTTAAACTTTATGAAATCTAATTATTGCAAGTCGTTTTAAATTAAGAAACTTGTTAATTAATTTATATCGGGAGGGTCAAAATTGGGTGTCAACAAATAGTTGTAAAATCATTGAATAAGCTATACTATGTGGGATAAACTCTCTCTCTTGAGAAGTTTACCTGGAAAAAATTTGTTTCTATAGAACATCCAATAGAAAATAATCAAGAACTGCCTTCTCTTTTTTAATCCATTAACTCTCTAGAGATGAATGTGAGGAGAAGAGTTTAGGATTTACTCTCTCGAGCTGATCCCATGAAAATACAATACCCATAGACCATCGAATTAGTAATCTTGGTTTTAAAATATCTCAAGAGAGAGCAATCAAAAAACACAAAGGTATAGTTGCATTTGCGACTACAAACCATTAGTTTAAGACGCAATTACTAAATGAAATCACATTTAAACATGAAACGCCCTTAAAATTAAATAGGATGAATCTGGAGCTTCACATGAGTTTTAGTAGTTTATAACCTTGTATAAATGCTTAAATAAGAACTTGTAGGTCAGTTTGGTTGTGTTTGAGGTCAAATGTCAAGAGACATCCAAGACGTTCGAAAACTAATCATGTGTGTGCTAGTGTGTTTTAGTATGTTTTCCATGTTTTTATGGGTTGTTTGGAGTCTAAAATTAGAGGGCGTGACACTAGAACCTAGATGGAAATGTTTAGGTTCAAAACTTTCGGGTATAACTCCGCAAGGATCACCATAAGGATCCTCGAGGAGGACCGAAATGATTGGACAAGAAGCTCCATTGGCAGCATTGTGTAGTAGCTCAAGGGAAACGCTCCGCGTCATGGACCATCTCCCCCCAAGGGAAAAGATTTGCCTCTGCACAGTGGAGGCTTTCGTGGACTCCTCTATCCAAAACTCGTATTTTGTGGAGTCAAGGAACACCTCCGTGTCGCGAACTTGTTCCATGACAATACCTGCTTCAGTTAAAGTCAAATTCGACAGTTTTTTTAAATTCCAATTGGTATATGGGTGTAACGACTGGGAATCTCCCCCTAGACGTTACCGAAATCTTCGGCCTCGAAGAGAATTTAGACAAGCCCTTAGCATTCGTCATAACAAGTACATCGAATAAAACTGTAGAAAATTTTAAAACGTTATCTTTAGATGTTCATTTCGTTCATATATGAAATAAGAATCTAAACTTGTCACTTCATACCATATAAAAATAGGAATATAGAAATTTGCGACTTAGCCCATACATCAATGAAAACGTCTCGAATTAGAAATTACAATATTATATTTCAAACATAATAAATCTTGAAAGCTGGAATATGGGGCTTCGTCCTCGGGCTTGATGACTCACCAACATGGAGAAGAAAGTTCCAAGTATCCTTGAAAAGCGACCTTTATTCCTCAATGACCCGAACCTACATTGTGTGGGGGAAAAGGAATTAAAATATGGGTTAGTAAATCATACATATAAGAATGACTTCAGTGTATAAAATCATCAACATATGAATAAAAGGAAAAGTTAGTCAAAATATGTTTTTATCAGGTAAATTCTATATATAATAAAGTAAGCATCATAAGCCAACCAAAGATATAGACCACCCAAGCAATACTTGTGCAATGCAAAGAATAGAATCCCATAACCATATTAAAATCTAAGCAGCACATTAAGCAGCCCACTTCATACATATCTTCATAACATAGTACTTCATCATAACAAGCTTTATTCATAAGGATCATAGATAGCTTAACATATACAAGTCATTCTTAACGAAATCATAAAATAACACCATTAGAACCATATCTTAGGATTCCGCAAGTGCAGTATGTAAGAGAAGTCACTTGCCCACTCTCACCCCTACGTAGAAAATCCCACAAGAAAAGCCGTAATGAGAATCCATACATTTCCTTTATTCATTTACTTTTACATTAGGGAAAGAGTTTGCAATAACTGACTAGACCATATGAGCTTTATAAAATCCGATGTTCTACTCCCACACCTAAAAGAGAGGGTTAACACATGTCTAAGGTGTAACTTTTCGTACATAACTATCTAGGTGGATCAAGATAGAGTCTTATGTGGGCATATAGTTATGGGTCAATGAGATTGTTGCTAGAAACCCTAACTTGCTAAACATTGGGGGTTTCCATCTCAAGAGACAACACATTCAATGGGATCTAAGCTTTCTAACATGAGGAAAAATATGTGGGGAGACAGACTTACTAAACGCAAGACTCCCATATCATTTACATGCCCTTTTGGTGCTAAGAATCTATTCCCTTTATTAATCATTTTTAGTTCATCAATTAAGTTCACATTAGCCTTTACTAGACCCTTATGGAAACATCTCATCATAATAGCTCATAGGTGATCATAAGTGAGAACAATCCTTTTAACTTTAGAAACACTAGCAAATGAGTAAACCTTTAACTTTAACAATTCATTATAATCATGAGCAATACCTTTCAATCCTATAACCAACCTAACCTAACATACATTCATACTTAATATCTAATTCATTAGTATAGAGTTAAGGATTAGGAAACCTTTTCATCAACACAACAACAACATATTCGCTACATCATCATTACTATCTAAGTAATTCATCTTACATAATAAAGTTCACGATTGAACCAACATACATTCCTTCTTGCCCTTTCATGGGACTTGATACTTAGAACTCATAATAAATACATAAACCAAGGTTATTCATGAATTAATTACATAATGGACATCAATGTAGTCAATTAACATATTCATCATCTTCACAATTCACCATATCAATTCAAGGTTTTCATGAAATTTGAGAAGGACATGGGTCCATGGGAATCTTGAGTAAATAATAAGAATTTACTGTCAATATATACTTAAACAACATTAATTGACAAAAATTCATCACAATTGATTCTTCATTTCTTTTTTTCAAAGAAGACCCATGTGTAGAGAAAGGAATCCTAGATTTGGGGAAGTTTGGAAATCTCTTTGAGAGAACTTCTTGGGGAAATGAATCCCAAGAGTGAAATAAACCATACCTTATGAAGAATTTAGCAACAAATTTGAGTCAAAAACTTGGCAATTGTGTCTTATTCTTCAAGCTTCAAAGCTTCTTCAAGCTTTAAAGTATCTTAATGGAGGTTGGGTAGGGAGAAAGAAGAGGTTTTGGGTTTTAATTTGGGGATTAGATTTAGGTGATTAAATGTGGTGTAAAACTAATTTAAAATTAATATATAACCCTCCCTTAAAAATATCCAAAATAACCCTCACTTAATTTGACTTTTGAGTGAAGTCAAACTTGACTTCAAATTTTAGAATTTTCGTTGGGAAAAAAATCCGTGTCTCGAAGCTTTTCTCACATGATTTCTAAAATTTATTTTTTAGATAGTAAAGCCGGCGATGTGTCCACAACGTGGACCATGTTTTTTGGTCCTTGGTGAACAAGTCCGTGGCGCAGACTAGTTTCATGTAAGTGAAATCTCTCGCTGCATTGGGTAGCTTGTTGGCCAATAGTGGGGTCCTCCTCAAGGACCCTAGAGTGGTCCTTGGGGGATCAGACATGGACGTTTTCACACTATAAACATTATTTTTCCTATTTAAAATATTTTTACAAGTTCTAGACTTCATATAACACTCCCAAAATTTTACAAGACCTAAGGACGTTTACTAGTGCAAATCTCACTAGTTTTCGGACATCATCGTCATCCCTATACTTCTAAATCAAGTTTATTACATTAGTCTAGGTATGGATACATCATTTTGAACATTATTTAATAGGTGAGGCTCTAGTATTGGTCATTGAATTTCCAGGTGTTACAATGTCCCCCTTTAGGAACATTCGTCATGAAATGACACCTTAACCCTGGCAGAGGATGGAGATAAAGGGAAATTTTCGCGTGAAGAAGAAGATAGGCGCGTAGGGATGCGATGGCCACACGCTACTGTTCATGTATGGGGCTCTTTGTTGTTGGAATAATACTGATTGGGTGTTGGGTTGAGTCTGGGGGTCACGAAATTGGGCCCTAGAGTAAGGAAATTTTAATGCTAATTGTTGCCAGTTGATGGGAATTTGACTGGGGTTGCTGAAAAGTGGAACAAGGCCTGAAATTCTTGGTTTTAAATTAATTAATAAATTTCTTAGTTTTAACGAAATAAAATAATCGGCTTGGTAATGAAATAATTACACTAATTAGTAAAAAAAAACCTTTTTGAGACAATTTTTGAATAATCAGGATATTATAACTATATACATAATTATGTAAACCATATATATTATGAAAAACGAAGATATCCATTAAAAGTAATTTGAAAATTATTTTAAACTTTATGAAATATAATTATTTTAAGTCGTTTTGAACTAAGAAACTTGTTAATAAATTTATATCGGGGAGTGTCAAAATTGGGTGTCAACAACTGTCCCTCCTTTTACTTGAATTGATACAAGAAATTTGAGGACAATGAAATTGACCAAACCGATTTTGACCGACCACATAATTATCTTTAGGAAAAGGGATTTGGTAGGACTTTAGGAATTATGGACGAACCCCATAAATGAGTTTCCTACATATCTCAGGTTATATGAGAATAAAGGTCATTTGTAGTTCGATACACTTGATTTATCACACGATCTTGAAAGAAATCAAAAGCCACCGCGATATCAAATTGTGAAGATAGCAAAATGCTCGAAAATAAAATTCAAGAGTGAATGTTGGAATACAACCGAGTTTTCAACAGTGAATCCGCCTGCTTGTAGTTCGACTCAATAGGTTGAAAAAGAAATCCATTATGTTAGATAAGCTTTGGTTCTGGACAAGTGACAAATTAAGTCGAGTATGAAAAAGACGCTTGTAATCTCTTAGCCATGAGTGTGGTGCTCTTCATATCCGTAGGTAAGAACTCACACGGACATAATTTGCAAGACTCTTGGTGCGTTGTCACTCAAATTGGAAATTTCTCTCCAGCGATACCTAAATTTCTGAATGCGAAATCGACGCTGACAAACATAAAGTAAAACCCACTTGACTTATGATAGGGGTGTGGTTTGATTGTGGTGGAAGTCGCTCCTCTGCTCGCGTCCTAAGAGTTTTCCTCTTTGGACTATGTCCCAGTTAGCTTCTAAGAAAAGTTCCACATTGTGCTGCATCCTTTTTGATGTTGTCCGCACCTCTGGTATGTTTTGGAGGATTCATCCTTTCGGATGATCTCGACAAAGACTTAGTTAAAACTTGTTAGCATAAAAATGCAATTTAAATTGGAGACAATGTCTTTTATCGTGTCGACACTTAATCGTTCTCCTCGACATTTGACGTCAACTCAATTGGTTTGACGTAAAGCAAATAACTCTTATGTCTTGTGTTTGCAATATAATCTTCAATGCACTCTTCATTGGATGTCAAAATAAATAAAGCTGATGCAATGCTGATATTTTCTTCGTTACTTTCGATGATTCTCATGGCATTCACTCTTGCCAAATAAAAATGCAATTGATGTTGAGGGGTAAATATTTCCCTTGAGATGCACGATTCCTCCTCAGGCAGTGCATGATTTCTTGCGGGGCATGAATGTCTTTCCCGATGCGTGATTTCATTCGAGATATGAATATCTTCCCGCGATGCGTAAATTTCTGCGAGGTATGGAATCTTCTCGATGCATAAATTTCTGCGAGGTATAAAATCTTCTCGTGATGCATAAATTTCTGCGAGGTATAAAATATCTTCCCGCGATGCATAAATTTCTGCGAGGTATGAAATCTTCTCGCAATGCATGAATTTCTGCGAGGTATAAAATCTTCTCGCGATGCATAAAATTTTGTGAGGTATAAAATATCTTCCCGCGATGCATTAATTTCTGCGTGGCATGAATATCTCTCGTGATACATAAATTTCAACAATGCATGGAATCTTCTCAATGCATAAATTTCTGCGAGGTATAAAATCTTCTCGCGATGCATAAATTTGTGCGAGGTATAAAATCTTCTCGTGATGCATAAATTTCTGCAAGGCATGAATATCTTCTCGCGATACATAAATTTCAACGAGGCATGAAATCTTCACGATTCATAAATTTCTGCAAGGTATAAAATATTCTCGCGATGCATAAATTTTTGCGAGGTATAAAATCTTCTCGCGATGCATAAATTTCTGCGAGGTATGAAATTTTCTTGCGATGCATGAATTTCTGCGAGGTATAAAATCTTCTCGCGATGCATAAATTTCTACGAGGCATGGAATATTCTCGATGCATAAATTTTTGCGAGGTATAAAATCTTCTCGCAATGCATAAATTTTTTGCGAGGTATAAAATCTTCTCGCGATGCATAAATTTCTGCCAGGTATGAAATCTTCTCGCGATGCATGAACTTCTACGAGGTATAAAATCTTCTAGCGATGCATAAATTTCTACGAGGTATAAAATCTTCTGCGATATATTGCTCTCACCGAGGCATAAATATTTTCTCGCGATGCATGGATATTGACTCGCGATGCATGAATATTGACTCGCGATGAATGATCTTCCGCGATGCATGAATATTGACTCGCGATGCATGATCTTCCGCGATGCATGAATATTGACTCGTGATGCATGATCTTTCGCGATGCATGAATATTGGCTCGCAATGCATGATATTCCGCGATGTATGAATATTGTCTTTCGATGCATGATCTTCCACGATGTATGAATATTGACTCGCAATGCATGAATATTTACTCTTGATGTCATCCTTGGTGCTAAATGAAGATAGAGCTTCACTCGAGCAACATAGTAATCTTTTGGATGTTTTCTGGATAATCATGTTTTCTCTAATGATGATATCGGTAAAACGACTTCCAGACTGTATATCATCTTGATTGACAATAAAACAACTGACCCCTCCAGGCAATGCATAATATCATATCCGACATTATGATGCAAATGACGTCCTTTACGGAAACTGTAAACTCTTCCTTGAGATTTTTGCTTGATTCACCTTCGAATCTAGTTGGACGTTCTTTATAAATTTCATGTTGTCGGAAATTAATCAAAATAAACAATCATATTCCCATGTCTCTGACATAAGCGATACAAAATGCTTCTGCTTCTAGAAAAACTATTGATTTTGCGATAGTTTTCTCCTCCTTTGACTTCTCCATATTCATCAATCGAAAGAATTTGCTGATTTCGAAGTAAAGCTATTAACCTACATCCACAGAAAACTGTTAGTTTTAAAAACGAACTGATCTGTGTCGATTGCTTCAGTTGTCTGCTCCTTATACTGCTATCTTCCGTTGATTTTCCAATCTCTCGACTCTTGATAGATGAGACAAAATATTTTATGCCAAAACAATGAAACATAAAAGGGAAAATTTAAGAGAAATAAACTTTCGAGAATTAGTATATGAAAAAGGTCACTGTCAAGTCATGTCATATCAGGCTTAACAAACTTATTTGAGTCTGATGCTTGGAGGTCTATCTAATACTCGCTGGGGAGTTTTCAGAGTCACTCCAAACTTGCAGATAAACCCATGCTAAAATTTTGAGGCCATCTTCAAAATTTCTTTCCCAGTTATCTGTCTTGCTTATCTTTTCACTGTAACTGAGTAGGTTGCGAAATTTTGAGATCTTCTCAAAATTTTGTCCCAGTTGCAAATTCGAAATATGTTCAATCTAGACTTGTTGAGGAAGAATCTTCTTCTCGATAATTTTTGATATCTTACGGGAGATATGACCGAAACCTTGTAGTGCCTACGTATCCCGTTGATATAGGAATCAGGTCAAACGTAGTTCCCCCTCTTAAAGGTGGACAAAACAAGAAAAATTACAAAGAAACC
Source organism: Solanum lycopersicum (assembly GCF_036512215.1). Lineage (NCBI taxonomy): Eukaryota > Viridiplantae > Streptophyta > Magnoliopsida > Solanales > Solanaceae > Solanum > Solanum lycopersicum. The sequence goes on along the minus strand of NC_090801.1, from coordinate 17,451,376 downwards.
GATCGAGGCCGACAAAGGCCTCCTAGGTATCTCAGTCTTGAGAATTCAGGTCAAACGTTGTTCAAATACATTGAAACATTAAAAGGGATAAATGGGGGTGCTCGAGGCCGACATAGTCCGCCTACATATCTCATTCTTGAGAATTCAATTTAAACGTAGTTCATTACAGAAGGGATAACAATTTAAGCAAAATAAATACAAGCAAACAGAATGATTACAAGTAAATAACAAAAATAGAATATGAAGCTTCACACGTAGTATCTCTTGACAGCATCTGAGTCGATTGGTTTCGGCCATGCGATGCCATCCATCTCCGACAAAACCAAAGAACCTCCAGAGAATACTCTACGAACCATGTAAGGAACTTGCCAGTTTTGTGCAAACTTCCCTTTGTACTCATCTTGGTGACGAAAAATGTGCTTAAGTACTAATTGACCAATTTCAAAAGTTCTAGCTCTTACTCTCTTATGAAAAGCGCGAATCATTCTATGTCGATACAACTAACCATGACAAACGGCAACCATTCACTTCTCATCAATCAAAGTTAACTGATCAATGCGCTTGCTAACCCATTTAGAATTACTTACCTCAACCTCTTGGATGATTTTCAATGATGGTATATCAACTTCAGCAGGTATGACTACCTTGGTTCCATATGCTAGTAAGTATGGAGTATCACCAGTCGATGTTCTGACAGTCGGTTCGATAACCCAGTAAAGCATATGTTAACATCACATGCCAACCTCGATGCTTGTCAATCTTTTCCTCAAAATCTTTTTGATATTCGTATTGGCGGCCTCTTTAGCTCCGTTCATTTGGGGACGATAAGCAGTTGAATTCCGATGAGTGACCTTAAACTGTTCACAACTATCTCTCATTAGGTGACAGTTGAGATCTTCACCACTATCAGTAATCATTGATTCTGTCACTCCAAATCTACATATCAAATTGTTGCGAAAAAAAATCAGCCACAACTTTCTTGGTTACAAACTTGTAAAAAGCTGCTTCCACCCGTTTGGTGAAATAACCAATAGCAATCAAAATGACTCTGTGTCCATTTGAGGCTGATGGATTTATCGGACAGATGACATCCATACTTAAGATACAAATTGCCAAGTTGAACCCATAACATTAAGTTTGTGAGGTGGCACTTGGATCAAATCACCGTGCACTTGATATTTATGGCATTTTTGCACAAATTTGCAACAACCATTCTCTATGGTCATCCGGAAAAAGGCGGATCGAAGGATTTTTCTTGCTAAAGTGATCCCATTCATATGCGTGCAACAAACTCCGACATGTATCTGTTTAATAAGCTTCGCAGCTTCGACGACATCAACACATCTGAGAAGACCTAAGTCTGGAGTCCTCCTATACAAGATTTCTCCACTTAGAAAGAAATTGAGAGCCATACGGCGTATCGACTTCTTTTGATTGGACGTAGAATCTTCGAGATAAGTTCCAGACTCCAAATACTTTTTATATCAAAATACCAAGGTAAACCGTATGCTTCCGCTTTAACATTGAAACAATAAACTGGATGTTCTTTCAATTCTATATCCAAAGGATCAATATAATATGTATCTGGATGTTTAATCCTCGAAGCGATTGTGGCAGAGCATCAACAAATTCATTATGTATTCTAAGAGTATGTTTCAACTCGATCTTACGAAACCTTTTGCATAACTTCTGTACATATTGTACATAAGGTATAATCTTCGGGTTTTTCATGGCCCATTCCTCTTGAACCTGATGAATTAAAAGGTCTGAATCTCCAATAACCAATAACTCATAGACATTCATGTCAATGACCATTTTCAAACCAAGAATACAAGCTTTGTATTCGACCATGTTGTTCGTGCAATTGAATTGAATCTTAGCCGCCATGGATAGTGTTGTCCAGATTCTGACACTAACACGACTCCAATACCTTTACCTTGATGATTTTCCACTCCATCAAAGAATAATCTCTAACCTGGATATGCCTCAGAAATATCCTCACCCACAAATGACACTTCTTCATCGTGAAAATAAGTCTTAAGTGGTTCATACTCTTCATCACCAAGATTTTTTGCAAGATGATCAGCCAAAGCATGTGCCTTTATCGCTTTCTGAGTCACATACACAATGTCAAATTCACTCAAAAACATTTTCACTTAGCTAACTTTTCGGTCGGCGTCGCCTTCTGGAAGATGCATTTCAGTGGATCCATTCTGGAGACGAGGTATATAGTATCGAAAGACAAATAATGCCTCAGCTTCTGGGCAAGCCATGTCAAATCACAATACGTTCTCTCCAACAAAGTGTAACGAGAATTGTATGGAGTAAAATTCTTGCTTATATAATAGATAGCCCTTTCCTTCTTTCTTGTCTCGTCGTGTTGACCAAGTACGCATCCGAATGCACTATTTGAGACAGACAAGTACAACAACAAAGGACTCCCTTCCCGCTGACAAATAGTTCTTGATAGCATCAAAAATAGTCTGACACTCTTCAGTCCACTTTGTCGGGGCGTCTTTCTTTAATAGCTTGAAAATAGGCTCACACACCACGGGTGATTGAGCTATGAATCGACTGATGTAGTTTAACCTCCCTAAGAAATTCATCACTTCTTTTCTCATTTTCGGCGGAGGTAACTCTTGAGTTGCTTTAATCTTAGAACGGTCAAGATCAATACCCTTTCTGCAGACTATAAATCCCAACAACTTCCCGGCAGGAACTCCAAAAGCACATTTGGCGGGATTTAACTTCAAGTTGTAAAGATGTAGATAATTAAAGAATTTCCTTAGATGTGTCAAGTGATCTGAACCCTCGCGGGATTTGATCATGACATCATCCACATACACTTCAATCTCCTTATGAATCATGTTGTAAAATATGGTCGTCATAGCTCTCATGGTGGCACCAGCATTCTTGAGACCAAATTACATCAGTTTGTGATGATATACACCCTAAGGTGTAATGAAAGCCTTTTTCTGTGTTTCTCATCCATTGGTGATAGCCTACGTTACAATCCACAAATGATTGCACTTCATTCTTAGCACAATTGTCAATCACAATATGAATATTCGACAACGGAAAATTATCATTTGGGCTAGCTTTGTTGAGATCTCACTAATCAACACAAATCCTGATTTTCCCGTCTTACTTGGCCACCAGAACAACATTGGCTAACCATGTTGGGTATTATGTCACTTCCACCAATCAGGATTCTATATGCTTGGTGATCTCTTCCATAATCTTTAAATTCAGTTCAGGCTTGAATTTTTGAGTTTTTCGCTTAACAGGATCGAACCCTGGGTTAATCGGCAGCTTATGAGATAAGACATAGGTACTCAACCTTTACATTTCACCGACTTCCCAAACAAACACACAATGTATTCAGCAAGCAAATGAATTAGGCCCTCTTTCTGAGCTTCATTTAGGTGGATATAGATCTTAAGTTCTTTAACACGTTCTTGATACCCCAAATTTACCGTTTCTATTTCCTCTAGATTCGATTTATGCTGATTTTTGAACTGCCAAAATTCCTCGGCGACATAATTTGGTTCCTTATTTTCTTCTCCGTAATCGTCAACCTCATCATCACCTGCCTCATTTTGTTAAAATAACTAAAAAAAATTAAAAACAAAAAGTCTTTCATTCAAAATTAAAAACAATGCAAACTTTGGCAATGGCATAGGGCCATGTTTCCTTTTTTCAACCTCATATTGAAAATTCGTGCAGTTAAGAAAATGCAAAATGGTGGGTGTCGGGCATCTTCCGGAATACCATAGATTTTAATGTGCATGAAATGATGCCTTTCTACCGAAGAGTTTGGGGTATCAGGATGGGCGTGGAGGTCCAGTTCCGCAGCACCTCCCTTGGCTCAGCATCGCGTATACTAGCTAGCTCGACCTCTTCCTAACCAACAACATCCATCTCCTCTAAGAGGTCAAAGATTCCTTCCCCAAGGTCTTCACGCTGGACATACCCCGGATTGGAAAGGATTGATACAGATGTGGGATCGGCTTAGCCAATGCTTGATCATTTTTCTTCTTCATCTTCATGTCATCATCTGTAGGGATGTACCCTAAACCAAATCTGGATCCCTTAACGAGGACCGTAACAGGATCAATAATTCCTTGGGAATCTCTTTCCAATCTAAAACCTGGCTCAAAACAATTCTGCAGCATAACAGTGGCTATCGTCTTGTACACGACAGACATGGGGGTCTGTGGGACATGTCTTCACCGGTGGAATTCACCAGCTCTACCGTGTAAAAGCTTGTACCTCGCGATATCTCATCAATGATCGTAACCTATATGCGAGGGTGACTCCCCTCGCAATGAATAACCATCTCTTCGTTCTTCCATACGAGCTTCATCATCTGATGGAGAGTAGAGGCGCCGGATCCAGCCATAAGGATGAACGACTTTCCTAGAAGAAGGTTGTAACCGATATCGATATCCAATACTTTAAATTGCGCACTGAATTCTGCTGGGCCAATTTGAATGGTCAAATTTTGCGGCTCCCAACGTGTCTCTCTTAATTCCATCAAAGGCTCTCACGTTGACTTGGTTTTGCTCCAGTTTCCCAAGGTCAAACTTAGCTGCCTCAACGTCGACAATGGGCAGATATTCAGACCAGATCCATCATCTATTAGGATACGGTTGACAACCTCTTTCGCGGCATACCACAGTGATGTGCAACGCCTTGTTGTGTAAGGTAGCTCATCGTCACATAAGCTGATTCGGTGCCCTCGAATAACCTGGTGAATCATGGCGGCCACGTTATCGCTGCTTGTGCCCGTGGTCACGTACGTATCATCGAGAGACTTCATTGAATCTTGCCTGTGGGATTGAGATCTCATCACGAAGGCCCATACGGAGATCTGAGCTGGAGTCTTTTCCAAATGCTTGATGATATAATCTTTTGTCTACGTTCTCCTCCAAAATTCCTTCGCTTCTCCTTTGATTATTGGCCTTTTAGCCTGATCCATCTTCTGTCCTCCGAGAGCAAGCTCGTCAGAAGTGTAACATCTTCTAGACCTTGTCATGCCTTTAGCAGCAGCAGTTTCAATAACAAACATAGGCTTGACAAGAGTTTCTGACGTCACCAAAGCAACAACCTTTGCAGGTGTCAAAATAACGAACTCTCTCTTTTCTTTGACGCTTAAAGAAGAGACAACCTTTTCCAAATCATCGTGAACGATGGGAGTAATCATCTTTGTTCCACAACCGTCTTCGTCTAGCTCAATCATATTGACATTGCTGCCTCTATGATTCGGCAACGGGTTGGTGTTGACATTTGGTGCTGCCGTTTGTAGAGAGACTACCTCTTGATCAATAAAATCCTTAATTTTTTGCTTTAGGTTGATACAATCTTCAATATCATGCCCAATACTGTTGGAATGATAATCATATCTCTGATCGGGTCTGTCGAATTTTAAATCAACATCCATGTGTTTGGGCCCCACAAGGTGGACGTATCCAGCCGCAACCAGTCGCTTGTACAAATTTGTTCGGCTTTCAGCAAGCGCAGTGAAGTTCCTTGAAGGTTTCTTCTCGAATCTAGGTTGAGGAGGGTCATAACTTCCTTGTTGAGGAGGAGGCACTGTTGATAACTTCTGGTACTTACACTGGGAGCTTTGCTTCTGGGATATGGATTTGTTTGGTAGTTTGGCAATGGAGCTTGGTTAATTATCAGGGAAATTTTGGTATAGTGGATCTTGGACTTGATAAACAGGAGGGGGTGATCGATATCTTGACTGCATGTTAGCATAGTTGTGATTAACACCCAGGTAGGGAGATGCAATTTTGTAGGGTGGAGGATGATTTGGGTAAATTGGAGATGGATTTTAGTAGTTTGGGGGTGGACTTTGGTATAGTGGAGCTTGGACGTTTGGATAAATGGAGGTAGCATTCTAATTATTAAGATGACTAGATTGTGTATAGCAGGATTGCTAGGACTTTGGGGAAGACCGGGAACGACCTGGGGAATACGATGAGCTTCTGGGGTTTTCCTTCCCCCGTATAAAACACTAGCAATTTCCTCTTTTTTCTTTTTCAACAATTCTGAAGATCCAGACGATGCGGCTACACGGGATATCTTTCCTGATTTGAAACCGTCCTCAATAATCTCACCAATCTTGACTATCTCAGCAAACTTTGATCCGATGAGCAATATAATTGTATCATAATATTCCGGCTCTTTCACGCGCATGAACACTTCAATGATTTCTTTCTCATACATGGGTGGTGTCACCCTTGCCACTTCTTTTCTCCACCTATAGGCGAACTCCCTATAGTTCTCAGTTTATTTTTTGTTCATCTTCTCTAAAGTGTATTGGTCTGGCACAATTTCTATGTTGTAAGAAAATGGATCGATAAAATATTTTGCCAATGCATTCAAGCTGGGCAATTGCCTTGTTTCATGCGAGGTGAACCATTCAAGAGCTTCGTCGCACAGGCTTTGTCTGAAGAACCGCATCAATAAAGCTTTATTCCTTCCAACTCCCACAAGTTTGTCATAGTAGGCTCTCAGATGATCCATAGGGTTGCCCACTCCTCCAAAGGTGTCAAACTTCGGGATTTTGAACCCTTCCGGAAGGTTCAAATTTGGATGAATACATAAGTATTCAAAACTAAGACATGCGATATCAAGGACGCATTAAAGCTCTTTCATGGCTTTCTTGATCTCTTCCTTTATGTCGACTTTTACCTTTTCTTTTTCCCTCTACTTCTGCTTATGTTCCTCGTAATGTTCCAGCTTAGAATCGTGCACATCGTGCTCGGCAGGGATAAAAATTTGGAAAGTGGCTCTTTTTGGTAAGGGTTGATCTAAAGAGGGACTCTGAGCATTTTGAGCAGTTTGATAATCCTGTTGGTACGTCTGAGGATTGGTATTCTTATTTAAGTGGTGGTGGGGTGTTTGGGGATTGAAAGTATTTTGGTTTTGATTTTGCGGCGGTGGAGCGGTTTGATGGTAGGTATTTTGAGGATGGAATGGAATTTGAGGGTGGTTGTTTTGAAGAGGAGGTGGGGTTTAGTAGGATGCAGAAGCATATTGGGGATTTTGGGTAGTCAGATCTATAACCGACGGATTTTGAAAAGGTGTAGATGACTGGTTCTGAGTTGTATCCATATTTGAGAAAGGGAAGTAGATTGGAGGCCTCCTAGCAGCAGCGTTAGCAGCAAATCCTGGTGGAGGAAGATCCTATCTCCTTTGCTTTTTCTACTATCATCTCTGCAATCTGTTGCATCATCTGCAGAATCAACTCATTCTGGTCCGCTACGGTGGGTTGAGCCACCACAAAATCAGTAAGGCTCACTTCTTCATAATTATACCCCATTACAATCTTTACTTTGTATGAGCTTTGTCTAGGGAAGGATTTGCGGGACCTTTTGATCTGGTGAAATAAGGATGATCTGCCAGCTTTCGATCGACACAAATCAGTTTGAAAGTACCTGAGAAGGAAAACCAACTCAAAGGCAGATTTGTCAGTGCAAATTCAGAGTACAAAATGCATAATATCACATAGAGCAGATAAATACACAAGTTACATTGTTTGAGGATATTTTTAACCCACGAGTGAGAATGGAAACACAGTTTTTAACAAGCAGGAATTTGCTTTTTTTAGTCTTGACACTCTCTTAGAAAGGCTAAATCACGTTTAGCGAAGGTCTTATCGCGGCTGGTCTTGGACGACTATTGATCAGGTCTTTGTATCTTCTCGTAACATGAAGGGGAGAATGAAAATCTTTAATGATAGAGGAAGGGCCTTGGAAGGTTGCCTACGTATCTCTCAAAGTGAATTTAGGAACAATGTAGTTCGAGTACATGATAAAACATTTTCATTCATTGTTCATTACAATTACAAGGAAATCGAAAGGAAACAATAGCTTTTTAAAGATAAGATGATGATGACACGTTAATCGTTTCCCTTCTTGTTTCAGCATTAGTCTCTTCCTTTTAGACGGCCTAGGAATGGAGGCTTGTAAACTATTTCCTCGTCGTCGTCTTCCTCAGTCGCTTCAGGGTGAGTGTTGTCAGGACCACTATTGGCTCCTTGCTCGTAGACGGGGTATTTTTCGCCCATTTTGCAAAGTTTATCAATCATGTTGCTATGGAAGGCTTTATTCTTCTTCCTCAGTGCAACCATCATTTCTCGTATGGAGGCGAATTCTTCCATTTCCAGTATCAGCCCCTCATCAAGGGACATTCTTTTAGCTAACAAAGCAGTTGTCTCCAATTCTATCCTCGCCTCTCTCGTTTCTCTTTCTTGCACTTTTTACCGAAGCATGTCCAATTTCTCTCGCAATTCCTCTATCTCCTTCTCAACATCTTTCTTTCTCTTTATCTATGATGCCAGATCCTCATTCAGCGCCACGGTTGCAGCTTTGTAGATTCCAGTGGCCATGTCGACTCTAAGCCCTTCCTCCTTAGCTTCTTGAATTTCCCGAGTGATCTGTTCAATCATTCTTTGTAGTTCTTTTTTAGTAAGTTCCATCTTGATGTTCTTACCTTTGTCCATAGAAGTGATTTTTCCTTTTCTGAGACGGTAGAGTAATGTTTTAGGATTTGTGGTGTAGTAGGTGGTCTTTTGAGTGAGAAACTCGAGACTTGTAATTTTGGTCAAAGATTTTGTAATAGTGACTTATGTATATATATATATATATATATTTGCTTGGGAAATTTGTTGATAGGAGTGGGTTTACGACATCTTCATTCATAAAAACATAACACATAAGAAGTTAAACACACATATCGCGTCCTAAACATGCTTGTGACTCTTTTATGCCAAGGTTACACCTAACGAATTGAAGAATGTATATGCTTTTAAAACCTAATTTATTATCCCCAAAATACTTCATTAATAGCGTTCAAAATGTCTGATGAACATAAAATAAAGAAATAATACTGAGAATAAATTAAAAAATGAAGTACAAATAATGTAGTCCCACGTAAAGGATGGTAAATAAAATTCAAGCCTCCCACAATCTTTCATCAAGTCTGGTCCATATACAAACTTTCTTCTTCATCTTCATGTCATCATCTGTAGGGATGTACCCCATACCATATCTGGATCCCTTAACGAGGACCAGAACAGGATCAATAATTACTTGGGAATCTCTTCCAAATCCAAAACCTGGCTCAAAAACATTCTGCAGCATAACAGTGGCTATCATCTTGTACACGACAGGCATGGGGGTCTGTGGGGTCATGTCTTTACTGGTGGCATTCACCAGCTCTACCGTGTAAATGTTTGTACCTCGCAATACTTCATGAATGTTCGGAACCTATATGCTAGGGTGACTTCCCTCGCAATGAATAACCAGCTCTCATTCTTCCGTACGAGCTTCATCATCTGATACAGAGTAGAGGCGACAGATCCAGCCATATGGATGAATGACCTTCCCAGAAGAAGGTTGTAACTGGTATCGATATCCAATACTTGAAATTGCACGCTGAATTCTACTGGGCCCATTTGAATGGTCAAATTCACTACTGCCAATGTGTTTATCTGAACCCCATCAAAGGCTCTTACATTGACTTGGTTTTGCTCCAGTTTCCCAAGGTCAAACTTAGTTGTCTCAACGTCGACAATAGACAGATATTTAGACCAGATCCATTATCTATGAGGATGCGGTTGATAACCTTTTTGCGGCATACCACAGTGATGTGCAACACCTTGTTGTGTGACCTCCCTTAAAAAGGTAGCTCATCGTCACAAAAGCTGATTCAGTGCTCTCAAATAACCTGGTGAATCATGGCGGCCACGTTATCGCTTCTTATGCCTGTGGGCACGCACGTATCATCGAGAGCCTTTATAAAAGCTTGCCTATGGGATTGAGAGCTCATCACTAGGGCACATACAGAGATCTGAGCTGGAGTCTTTTCCAAATGCTTGATCAAAGAATAATCTCTTTGCTGCAGTCTCCTCCAGAATTCCTCCGCTTCTCCTTCGCTTATCAGCCTTTTAGCCTGATCCTTTTTTTTTCCTCCGAGAGAAAGCTCATCAAAAGTGTAACCTCTTCCGGACCTGGTCATGCCTTGAGCAGCAGCAGTTTCAATAACAAACTTAGGCTTGACGAGAGTTTCTGACGTCACCAAAGAAACAACCTTTGCAGGTGTCAAAATAAGGAACTCTCTCTTCTCTTTGACGCTTAAAGAACAGACAACCTCTTCCAAATCATCGTGAACGATGGGAGTAATCATCTTCGTTCAACACCAGTCTTCGTCTATCTCGATCATATTGACATTTCTGCCTCTATGATTCGGCAACGGGTTGGTGTTGACATTTGGTGCTACCGGTTGGAGAGAGACTACCTGTTGATCAATCAAATCCTCAATTTTGTGCTTTAGGTTGATACAATCTTCAGTATCATGCCCAACACTATTGGAATAATAAGCACATCTCTGATCGGGTCTGTAGAATTTTGAATCGACATTCACGAGTTTGGGCCCCACAAGGTGGATGTGTCCAGCCGCAGCCAGTCGCTCGTACAGCTTTGTTCAGCTTTCATTAAGCGCAGTGCAGTTCCTTGAAGGTTTCTTCTCGAATCTGGGTTGAGGAGGGTCATAACTGCTTTGTTGCGGATGAGGCACACGTTGATAACTTCTGGTATTTGCACGGGGAGCTTGGCTTCTGGGATATGGATTTGTTTGGTAGTTTGGCAATGGATCTTGGTAATTCAGAGGGAAATTTGGGTATAATGGATCTTGGACTTGATAAACAGGTTGGGGTTCTCGATAGCTTGACTGCATGTTAGCATAGTTGGGAGAAACACCCAGGTAAGGAGATGGAATTTGGTAGGGTGGAGGATGATTTGGGTAAATTGGAGATGGATTATAGTAGTGTAGGGGTGGACTTTTATATAGTGGAGCTTGGATGTTTGGATAAATGTACGTAGTATTCTGATTATTGGATTGACTAGGTTGTGTATAGCATGATTGCTAGGTCTTTGGGGAAGGCCGGGAACGACCTTGGGAATATGATGAGCTTCTGGGGGTTTTCCTTCCCCTGTTTGAAACACTAGCAATTTCCTCTCTTTTCTTTTTCAACAACCTTGAAAATCCAGGCGATGCGACTACACGGGCTATCTTTCCTGATTTAAAACCTTCCTCAATAATCTCACCAATCTTAACTATCTCGGCAAACTTTACTCTGATGAGCAACATAATTCTATCATAATATTCCAGCTCTTTCACGCGCACGAACACTTCAACGATTTCTTTCTCATACATGGGTGGTCTCACCCTTATCACTTATTTTCTCCACCTATAGCCGAACTCCCTATAGCTCTCAGTTGATTTTTGCTTCATCTTCTCAAAAGAGTATTGGTTTGGCACAATTTCTATGTTGTAAGAAAATCGATCGATAAAATCTTTGGCCAATGCATTCCAGCTGGGCAATTGCCTTGTTTCATGCTAGGTGAACCATTCAAGATCTTCTCCGCACAGGCTTTGACTGAAGAACCACATCAGTAAAGCTTCATCCCTTCCAACTCCCACGAGTTGGTCACAGTAGGCTCTTAGATGATCCATAGGGTTTCCCACTCCTCCAAAGGTATCAAACTTCGGGATTTTTAACCCTTCCGGAAGGTTCAAATTTGGATGAATACATAAATCTTCATAACTAAGCCCAGCGATATCAGGGACACATTGAAGCTCTTTCATGGCTTTGTTGATCTCTTCCTTTATGTCAACCTTTACCTCTTCCTTTGTCTTCTACTCCTTTTCTTGTTCCTCGTAATGGTCCAGCTCAGAACCGTGCACATCATGCTCGGCAGGGATGGGAATTTGGAAAGTGGCACTTTTTTGTAAGGGTGGAGATACAGAGGGACTCTGAGCATTTTGAGCAGTTTGATAATCCTGTTGGTACTTCTGAGGATTGGTATTCTGATTTAAGTGGTGGTGGAGTGTTTGGGTATTGAAAGTATTTTGTTTTTGATTTTACGGCGGTGAAGCGGTTTGATGATGGGTATTTTGAGAAGGGAATGGCATTTAATGGTGGTTGTTTTGAAGAGGAGATGGAGTTTTGTAGGATGCAGAAGCATATTGGCGATTTTTGGTAGTCAGATCTATAACCGATGGATTTTGAACAGTTGTAGATGACTGGTTCTGAGTTAGATCCATATTTGAGGAAGGGAAGAAGATTGGAGGACGATCCTGTCTCCTTTGCATTTCTACTCTCATCTCTGCAATCTATTGCATCAGCTGCAGAATAAACTCATTCTGGTCCTCCACGGTGGGTTGAGCCACGACAACATCAGTAAGGCTCACTTCTTCATTATTATACCCCATTACAGTCTTTACATTGTATGAGCTTAATCTAGGGAAGGAATCTGCGGGAACTTTTGATCTGGTGAAATAAGGATGATCTGCCAGCTTTCGATCGACACAGATCAATTTTAAAGTACCCGATAACGAAAAACAACTCAAAGGCAGATTTGTCAGTGCAGATTCAGAGTACAAAATGCATAATATCACATGGAGAGCAGATAAACACACAAGTTTCTTTGTTTGAGGATATTTTCAACCCACAAGTGAGGATGGAAACACAGTTTTTAACAAGCAGGATTTTGCTGTTTTTAGTGTTGACACTGTCTCAGAAAGGCTAAATCACGTTGAGCTAAGGTCTTATCGCGGCTGCTCTTGGACGTCTGTTGATCTAGTCTTTGTATCTTCTCGTAACATGAAGGGGAGAACGAAAATTTTTTAATGATAGGGGCAGGGCCTTAGAAGGCTGCCTACGTATCTCTCAAAGAGAATTAAGGCCAAACGTAGTTCGAGTACATGATAAAACATTTTCATTCATCGTTCATTACGATTATAAGGAAATAGAAAGGAAAAATTAGGGCTTTTTAAAGATAAGATGATGACGACACGTAAATCATTTCCCTTCTTGTTTAAGCATTAGTCTCCTCCTTTCAGACGGCCTAGGAATAGAGGCTTGTAGACTATTTCCTCGTCGCCGTCTTCCTCAGTTGCTTCAGGGTGAGTGTTGTAGGGACCACTATTGGCTCCTTGCTCGTAGACTGGGTATTTTTTTTCCCATTTTCCAAAGTTTATCAATCATGTTGCTATGGAAGGATTTATTCTTCTTCCTCAGTGCAGCCATCATTTCTCTCATGGAGGCGAATTCTTCCATTTTCATTGTTAGCCTCTCATCAAGTGACATGCTTTTAGCTAACAAACGGTTGTCTCCAATTCTATCCTCGCCTCTCTCGTTTCTCTTTCATGCACTTTTAACCAAAGCATGTCCGATTTCTCTCACGATTCCTCGGTCTCCTTCTCAACATCTTTCTTTCTCTTCATCTATGATGCCAGATCCTCATCCAACGCCACGGTTGCAGCTTTGTAGATTGCGGTGTCCATGTCGACTCTAAGCCCTTCCTTCTTGGCTTCTTGAATTTACCGAGTGCTCTGTTCAATATTTCTCTGTAGTTCTTCTTCAGTGAGTTCCATATGGATGTTCTTTTATTTGTCCATAGAAGTGATTTTTCCTTTCGTGAGACGGTAGAGTAACGTTTTAGGATTTGTGGTGTAGTAGGTGGTCTTTTGAGTGAGAAACTTGAGACTTGGAATTTTGGTCGATGATTTTGTAATAGTGACTTATGTATATATATATATATTTTTTTTTTCTTGGGCAATTTTTGATAGGAGTAGGTTTACGATATCCTCATTCATAACAACATAACACATAAGCAGTAAAACACACATATCACGTCCTAAACATGTTGTGACCCTTTTATGCAAAGGGTACGCCTAACGAATTGAAGTATGTATATGCTTTTAAAACCTGATTTATTATCCCCAAAATACTTCATTAATATCGTTCAAAATGTCTGATAAACATAAAATAAAGAAATAATGCTGAAAATAAATTACAAAACAAAGTACAAATAAAGCAATCCCACGTAGGGGATGGTAAATAATATTCAAGCCTCCCATAATCCTTCATTAAGCCTTGTCCTCTTGGCGATGTTGTCCCACATAGCATATTTGTTCGCCCAGAGAAGATCTCTCACCAATCGAGCTCCTTCTTGATGTCTGAACCCCTCTATCGACTGAATCTATTTTTCCGTGCTCTCACCTAACTTTGCCATGCACTATTTGTCTCTTCGTAGTTCTTGTTTCAATCGAGCTATGACTTTGGAATTTTCTAAGTGATGACATTGGTGCTCTAATTCATTCCTATCAAACTTCTCTTGAAGGCGGTGAAGTGGTACTTGATGTTTGGCTTTAACATCTGCAATAATGTGAGAAACGTTTGGACAAGGCTTAATAGTTCCAGTGAGATTCTCTTTCAACCATTATTTGTACTACCTTGAACATTCTAGACGGAACCTATTTGAAACAGGTTCACCCCACACTCTTCGAGATCTCAACATCCTATGTATGTCTTCAACAAATGCAACCTGTCCGTTCTCGTGGTCAGTTGCAAACTTACTCATATCTGCGATCTGGGGCAACTCTTGTTTCCCTCCTAGTTGTCTCAAAACTTGACCGGAAGTATATGGTCTAGTCCCTCTTAAACCAGCAAATACCAAATAAGAGACCTTTTCTGTTCGAACCACCATATTCTTAGTTACCACCAAACTATCTATTGACGATTGTACGTTTCTTTTCTCAGCCCTCGAATCCTCGGATACCAAAAACTCTCTCCCCCTGTCTTATTGCAATGATTGTGATACAACCACCAATCATGACCATGTAGAACGTCTGACCGCCTTAGGGGATCTGGTTCTTTTGGGTTATGAGCCTTGATCAAATGTCGCATCATCCACCACTGTAGTATCAGATTACACCCTTAAAAAAGCGTTCTACGCTCTGACACTTATCTAAAGCGTTATAGATGTCGGCCAAAATCATAGGCGCTAAAGTGTAGTACTTTGTTGATGTTTTGTAATTCACTCCATAGAAGATGGCATGAGTGACCATAAAAACACTAGGATGAATAGTGTATTTTGACCTTGAGGGAAAACCATCGTTCCAAGCAAACATATTGCAAATGCGAGGGGACACGTCTCTTTCCATTTTTCTTTTCAAACGAACTCGTCTTTATATTTCTCATAAGCCCTCGCACGCCCAAATTGATAATATAGTTTTCTGAATGGTATATTTGGGCAAGGGATCTTGTCCATCCACTCGGCTTTAACCAACGATAACTTTTCTTTAATTTCAGCGAAATCCCATATTATGGGATTTAGGAGATTTGTATCTGGATGTTGTTTCCTTTTGTTGCACATGGAGATACTTTCATATCTGATAAGAACTTCTTCTATAGTTAGCGTCAACTCCACTTCCCTGAACCGAAAGACCATGTTCTCACTATCCCAGAATTTCACCATCGTCTCAATTAGGCCAAGAGAAGAATTCATCTTTACCAGCGATGGAAGAAAACCTATGTGTTTCTGAACGATCATTTTATCATCGTTGTTCATTAACCTCCACCATACTTTGAGGAAAGAATCGGGGATAGTAACCATTCTTGTTTTCGAAGGCTTATATGCCGGATTTATCCTACAAAAATAGCAAACAATAATTAGTGAACCCCCCACCCCGTAGACAATAAATTGTTTTAAAATGCATATACATCCTTAGACGTAACCATGATTGACTGTTTTTGACAATTTGGCCCAAGTAGACACAAGGTGTGTTTCTAATGGGCCCAACACGCCTTGGGTGTTGGGTTATCTTAGTTCAAATGTTCCTAAATTCGGGATTTGGTTAACCTATACGCTCGTTGACTAGGAGTGACTTTTGAAAACATCGGGAACCCAAATGTACAATTTGGGCTGAAACTCGTGACAACCATTGGACGTATAACAAACCAATAAATTGTCGCTAAGTTCAAAAGAGGGTGAGTATAAAAAAGTCCAGCTGCGGTTCCGCAAATCGTCCTTTAATATACTATACATATATATTGGAAGATGCCATGAAATGCAGTGACAATTTATGAAAAATTTAACATATTCAGCACAAACATCATTTTACCAACTAAGAATAATTAGTCAAACTGTCAAATCTCATGGTTAGAACTTAATTAATCCCCAGCAGAGTCTCCATTTCTGTTTTACTTAAAAATATATTGTAATATAAAAAATGACTATGCTTCGAAAAAATCAATTAATCTTATGATTTAAGAGAAATCAACTTTTCCAAATTACAGAGTCGCTACTTGATTTTTAGTAAAAATCACGAAAACTTAAAAATATTTTTCAAATGGTTTAAAACAGATAAAAATCAGTTGAAAAGGGTTCGAAGTTCAAATGTACATTCCGAGAAGGTGTTGGGCCCTCGGAATGCCGCTAACTCGCGGTTGGCCGACGATTTGACTAAATGACTTTTTAAAAATAATTTTCCAAAATTTAACTCAGTAATGAGAAAATTCGACTATTTACTTACTTATTATATTTATTTATTTATTTCTAAAGGGGAAGTATAAAGAGTGGATTGTCTCAAGAAAAAAAAACATGAAGTGTTGACAAAATTGATCAAACGAACTAAATATATAAAATAAAACAAAATGTATGACTATATAAATATAACAAGAAATGACTATCTTTAGGAAATTCATAAAATTCAACCAAAATGTTAGTCAATATAACAAAAATTAATAATAGGGAGAAGATATGTTTGAACTCGGGCAAAGCCCAAGAATTGAATTTTGAAGCCTGCCTCATTCTAAAATTACCCAACGAAAATTGGGCCTGCTGCAAATTTCTTTGGGCTTTGGCCCTATTTTTCCTCCAAAGAAACTGGGTATATGTCTTACGTATACCACTGTTTATAGGGATGCATTCGGCCCATTTCATTGTATATGAAGCTGTATATTCGGCGTATATATCCCGATTCATCTTCTCAAGCAGCTGTATTTATTTTTGGACCTGTTTATTATGCTTTTGAATATATATTAGTGTATATATTACGTATACAACTGGTATACAGCCTCCTCAAAACCTGTAAATGAATTTTACAACCCCTGCTGTGTTTCTTCTGCTCCGTACACCAGCAGTCCGACTGAATTAAAGACGGGAGAGACTTGAGCCTTTATAGCTCGAATTTGGGATGCAACGAGAATAATCAATTATGGAGTTGGAGGGGTTCATACAACAAAACGACAAAAGGAGAGAATTAGTATACGTATCGAATAGGACGAATGGGGAATATCTTAACCCATAAAAGAACTATTTGAGAAAAAAACTTGAAAGAAAGATGCAGCCAACTTCACCTATTGAGACTAAACGACGAGTAACTCTTAAGATAGGCAAAAACAAGCAAGCTTAACAAATAATACTAGTTAACGATAACTATTTTTCCCACCCAAAAGTGATATGCATGAATACTTGAACAAACGAATAAGAGCAAATTAACAAGACCGCAAAAAGTAAAGCATATCCTAAGAAACAATGATCAACAACCACATGGAAAGCAATAAGGCGAAAAAAGGTAAAATGCTTCACTGCAATACATGCAGTTATTGGACTTAAGTATATGAATGCCATTTAATGGTGTTGATGTCAAAGGGAAAATTTGAAGGCTATAGTAAACCTGTTCCTTAAAGCAAAAGGAAGACACTGGAAAGGATAAAGCCGATTTCTCAAGCAAAATATGCTGCAGATGAACACAAACATGCATGGAAAACAATAGAACGCAAAGAGAAGACCATGGTTAGGAAGAGACATCACACAAAATGAGGCGGGATCGAGAAATAACAACCATATTTGAAAGAACTTCACATTTTTCAGGAGACTGACTATAAATAATGAGCAGTTTTCGACTGTACTGTGGGTGAAACAGGAATGAAACAAGACTCCAAACAGGCTCAGCTTGAGGTTGAAGAACAAATCTTGGTCAAACTATGAAGGTTGTACAAGTAAAGCTGGTAGAGAATGGAGATGAAGGGAGCTTTCCGAGTGAAGAAGAAGATAGGCGTGTAGGGCTGAGATGGTCACGCGCTACAGTTCACGTATAGTGTCTCTTTGTTGATGGAATAATACTAATTGGGTGTTGGGTCGGGTCTGAGGGTTACGAAATTGGGCCCTGGAGTGAGGAAATTTGAATATTAATTGTTGCCAGTTGATGGGAATTTTACTAGGCTTGCTGAAAAGTGGAACAAGGCCTCAAATTCTTGCCAAAATGAATTAAAATTGGTATAAGATGAGGTGAATTAAATATAAATTAATATAAATCAATTTAATAAATTTCTTAGTTTTAACGAAATAAAATAATCGACTTAGTTATGAAATAATTAAACTAATTAGTAAAAAAACCTTTTTGAGACAATTTTTGAATAATCATGATATTATAACTTTATACATAATTATGTGAACCATATATATTATGAAATGCGAAGATATCCATTAAAAGTAATTTGAAAATAATTTTAAACTTTATGAATCTAATTATTTTAAGTCGTTTTGATTTAAGAAACTTCTTAATTAATTTATATCGGGGAGGGTCAAAATTGGGTGTCAACAAATAGTTGTAAAATCATTGAATAAGCTATACTTTAGTGGGGATAAGCTCTCTCTCTTGAGAAGTTTACCTAGAAAAAAATTGTTTCTATCGAACACCCAATAGGCAATAATTAATAACTGCCTTCTCTTTAATCCATTAACTCTCTCGAGATGAATGTGAGGAGAAGAGTTTAGGATTTACTCTCTCGAGATGATCCCATGAAAATACAATACCCATAGACCATCAAATTAGTAATCTTGGTTTTAAAATATCTCAAGAGAGAGCAATCAAAAAACACAAAGGTATAGTTGCATTTGCGACTACAAACCTTTAGCTTAAGATACAATTGCAGAATGAAATCAAATTTATACATGGAACGCCCTTAAACTGAAATAGGATGAATCTAGAGCTTCACATGAGTTTTAGTAGTTTGTAACCTTGTATAAATGTTTAAATATGAACTTATAGGTCAGTTTGGTTGTGTTTGAGGTCAAACGTCAAGATTCATCCAAGACGTTCGAAAACTAATCATTTGTGTGCTTGTGTGTTTTAGTATGTTTTCCATGATTTTATGGGTTGTTTTGAGTCTAAAATTAGAGGGCGTGACACTATAATCTAGATGGACATGTTTAGGGTCAAAACGTTCGGGTATGACTCTGAAAGGATCACCATAAGGGTCCTAGAGGAGGACCCAAATGATTGGACAAGAATCTCCTTTGGCAGCACTGCGTAGTAGCTCAAGGGAAAGGCTCCGCGTCATGGACTAGCTCCCCCCAAGGCAAAAGTTTTGCCTCTGCAATGTGGAGGCTTTCATGGACTCCTCTATCCAAAACTCCTATTTTGTGGAGTTAAGGAACACCTTCGTGTTGCGAACTTGTTCCATGTCATCACTGCTTCAGTTAAAGTCAAATTCGACAGTTATTTTTAAGTCCAGTTGGTATAGGGTTGTAACGACCGGGAAGCGCCCCCTAGACGTTACTGGTATCTTCGTCCTTGAAGAGAATTTAGAAAAGCCCTTAGCATTCATCATAACAAGTAACATCGAATAAAAATGCAAAAAAATTTAAAACGTTAACTTTGGAAGTTCATCTCGTTTCATATATGAAATAAGAATCTAAACTTGTCACTTCATACCACATAAACATAGGAATATAGGAATTTGCGAGTTAGCCCATACATCAATAAAGAAGTCTTGAATTAGAAATTACAATCTTATATTTAAAACATAATAAAACTAGAAATCTAGAATATGGGGCTTCGTCCTCGGGCTTGAGGACTCACCAAAATTGGAGAAGAAAGTTCCAAGTATCCTTGAAAATCGACCTTTATTCCTCAATGAACCGAACCTACATTGTGTGGGGAAAAAGTAATTAAAATACGGGTTAGAAAATCACACATATAAGTATGACTTCTATGCATAAAATCATCAACATATGAATAAAAGGACAAGTTAGTCAAAATATGTTTTTATCAAGTAAATTCTATATATAATAAAGCAAGCATCATAAGCCAACCCAACATGATATCAACACAAGATATAGACGACCCAAGCAATACTTGAGAAACGCAAAGAATAGATCCCATAACCCTATAAAAAGTTAATCATCGCATTAAGCAACCCACTTCATACATATCTTCAAAATAGTACTTCGTCATAACAAGCTTTATTCATAAGGATCATATATAGCTTAACATATACAAGTCATGCTTAACGAAATCATAAAAGAACACCATTAGAACAATATCTTAGGATCCCACAAGTGCAGTGTTTAAGAGAAGTCACATACCAACTCTCACACTATGTAGAAAATCCCTCAATAAGCCCTATAGAGAATCCATACATTTTCTTTATTCATTTACTTTTACATTAGGGAAAGAGTTTTCATTAACCGACTAGACTATGTGAGCTTCATGGAATCCGGTGTTCTACTCCCACACCTACAAGAGAGGGTTAACACATGTCTAAGGGGTAACATTTCGTACATACCTATCTAGGTGGATCAAGATAGAGTCCTATGTGGGCATATAATTATGGGTTAATGAGATTGTTGCTAAAAACCCTAACTTTTTAAATATGGGGGGTTTCCATCTCAAGACACAACACATTCAATGGGAATCCAAACTTTCTAACGTTAGGAAACATACGTCGGGAGATAGACTTACTAAACGTGAAACTCCCATCTCATTTACATACCCTTTTGGGACTAAGAATCTATTCCCTTTATTAATCATATTTAGTCATCATTTAAGTTAACACTAGCGTCTACTAGACCCTTATGCAAACATCTCATCATAATAGCTCATTGGTGATCATAAGTGAGAACAATCCTTCTAACTTTAGAAACACTAGCAAGTGAGTAAACCTTTAACTTGAACAATTCATTAGAATCATGAGCAATACCTTTTAATCACATAACCAACCTAACCTAACATACATTCATACTTCATAGCTAATTCCTGAGTATAGAGTTAAGGATGAGGAAACCTTTTCATCAACACCACAACAACATATTAGCTACATCATCATTACTATCTAAGTAATTCATCTTACATAATAAAGTTCACGAAAGAGCCAACATACGTTCCTTCTTGCCATTTCATGGGACTTGATACGTCAATCACCCAAGAACTCATAATCAATACATAAACCAAGGTAATTCATGAAGTAATTACATAATCAACATCAATGTAGTCAATTAACATATTCATCATCTTCACAATTCACCATATTAATTGAAGGTTTTCATGAAATTCGGGAAGGACATGGGTCCATGGGAATCTTAAGTAAATAATAAGAATTTACCATCAGTATATACTTAAACAACATTAATTGACAAAAATTCATCATAATTGATTCTTCATTTATTTTATTCAAAGAAGACCCATGTGTAGAGAAAAAATCCCTAGATTTGGGGAAGTTTGAAAATCTCTTTAAGAGAACCTCTTGGGGAAAGGAATCCCAAGAGTGAAAGAAACCATACCTTATGAAGAATTTAGCCACAAATTTTAGTCAAAAACTTGGGAATTGTGTCTTATTCTTCAAGCTTGAAAGCTTCTTCAAGCTTTAAAGCTTCTAAATGGAGGTTGGGTAGGCAGAAAGAAGAGGTTTTGGGTTTTAATTTGGGGATTAGATTTAGGTGAGTAAATGTGGTGTAAAACTAATTTAAAATTAATATATAACCCTACTTTAAAATATCCAAAATAACCCTCACTTAATTTGACTTTTGAGTGAAGTCAAACTTGACTTCAAATTTTAGAATTTTTGTCGGGAAAAAAATCCGTGTCTCGGAGCTGTTCCCACATAATTTATAAATTTTTTTTTGTATATAGTACAGTCCGCGATGTGTCCACAACGTGGACCAAGTTTTTTGGTCCTTGGTGAACCAAGTCTGTGGCGCAGACTGGTTTCATGTAAGTGAAATCTCTTGCTGCCTTGGGTAGCTTGTTGGTTAATAGTAGGGTCCTCATCAAAGATCCTAGGTTGGTCCTTGGGGGATCCGACCTGGAATTTTTGACACTATAAACACTATTTTGCCTATTTGAAATATTTTTACAAGTTTTAGACTTCATATAACACTCCCAAAATTTTACAAGACCTAAGGACGTTTACTAGTGAAAATCTCACTAGTTTCTGGACATCATATTCATCCCTACACTTCTAAATCAAGTTTATTACACTAGTATAGGTATGGATTCATCATTTTTGAACATTATTCAATAGGTAAGACTCTAGTATTGGTTATAGAATTTCCAGGTGTTACAATGTCCCCCCTTTAGGAACATTCATCATGAAATGACACCTTAAACCTTCTTAAAGGAAGAAGAAAGAGACTCAATACTAGTAGCCCAAAAACAACAATATCATAATGAGTAACAACTCATAGGAGGAATTCTCAACTCATTTCAACATAATATCATTACATTAAAACATAGGAACTACCTTCTCCATTTTACATATGAGCTCAACATGAACATCAAATCGTTGACATGCAATTTTGTTCTCAAAAGAACGCCAAACTTGCACAATACAATCTTAATGAAGACAATATATCACAGTACATATAAGTGCAAGTTAACCATGCGGACATAACTCATGAAAACTTTCTTTAAGCATGAATTCTACAAGGACATGCACATACAAGGAATTCATATCATGGTCACCAACACATATGACTCTCAATTTATATTAAATTGGGAGGAACTACTAACCTCAACTTTGTCTAGGAGTAATACAAAAGATATGAGGATAGTTCGACTTCATGTTGGCCTCGGCCTACCATGTTGCACCCTTAACTAGATGGTTTCTCCATAGTAATTTTATGGAGGCAACCACTTTATTCCTCAATTTCTTTACTTGACATTCTAATATGTCAATTGGAACCTCTTCATAAGAAAGCTTGTCATTACCCCCTATACCTTCTAATGGGAGAATAGACACAGGGTCACCTATACATATCTTGAGCATATAAACATGAAACACCGGGTGAACCGGGCCAATTCATTTGGTAATTTCAACTCATAGAAAACTTTCCCTCCACAATTCAAATTTTCATAAGGCCCCCATGTAACGGGGACTAAGTTTCCTTTTTTTTTACCGAACCTCATCATTCCTTTTATGGTGAAATCTTCAAGTACACCTAATCACCTACTTCAAACTCAAGGTCCCTTCTTTTATTGTCGGCATATGACTTTTTACAATTATAGGTTGTTCTTAACCTATCTCTTATCATTCAAACATTTCATGTGGCCTCATAAAGTACCTTGGGACAAAGAAGTGAAAACTAACCTACCTCAAACCACCCAACCAGAGACCGGCACCTCCTACCATAAAGTGTTTAAAATAGTGCCTTAGAAATACTCGAATGGTAGCTATTGTTGTAGGAGAATTCTATTAATGGTAAGTGGTAATCCCAATTACCTTTGAAGTCAATGAAATACACTCTCAACATGTATTCTAGGATTTGGATGGTGCGATTCTGCTTGACCATTCATTTGAGGGCAAAATGTGGTACTAAATTCTTATTCAAGCCTTAACTATCATTCATTACATAAAACATAAAAAGTAGTGTGGAATCTAAAACTTTACACGAATAATAAAATAATAAAAGAAACATCTTTCATAAAAGCTAAAAAGAAGTATTATCTTTACAAGCCATCTTGAAGACACAACATATTTCTCTTAGGGACACGACCTTTTACAATGAATAAAAATACATAGTAAGTATTAATGGTGGAAAACTAAGGAATAGAACTATGCCCTCGAATATATGAGGACATACTTGGTCTTGAGAGAGTCGATTCCCAAGCTTGTCTTCTATTCTTCAATCTTGCCTCCAACCTATACTTATTAAGTATAAAAAAGTATGGGGTTAGTACAAAAAACAATGTACTAAGTATGACATATGCAAAATCATGCAAAATGGACATTTTAGTTTAAATAAGCTTTCATGCTAATTAAGTAAAACCTTCATGAATATTGAAGTAAAATATCATAAGAACCATCATTTAACACATGATAAAAAAGACTCTATAATTTTATTACAAACAATCACTTTACAATGAATTCCAAAAATATTACAGTGAACCCATTTCACACCAAAATACAATGAACTCGTTTCCTTTAAGGTTTGCCTAACATAGTTATCCTAAGACTCCATAAGGTAAGAAAAGAAGAAACCGCCCATCCCCCCCCCCCCCCCCCCCTTTTAAACACACCAAAGTGATCCTGAAGACTACAAACCATCGGCTTACCTCGCACGAAACAAGTCCACACTCTAGACTATACATTTGAAGAACATTCATACATTAAGGACTTATAAAATTTTTGATGGATAAATCACTCATTGAGTACCAGAATGATTATGAGATCGGTTGATATAAATAAAGATTCACTTTGCTCTCAAAAGAAGGATGAGCTTCTTGGTGATAAAACTACATATCTTAGTGCAATTAGGGCACTAATGCATCTTGCACACAGTAACGACTCAAAAGTACCCCCGTAGAAGTTAAAGATAACCCATGGGTCGGAACAATTGCGTACTTGACCTTTCGGAGGTCTTGTACAAGCCTTAGCTATCATTCATTACATAAGACATGAAAATTAGTACAAAATTAAACATTTTCACGAATAAATCAATAAAGAGAACATTCTTTCGTAAAATCTAAGGATTTGATCTCGTCTAAACAAGCAAACTTAAAGACACGATATAATATCTTAGGTACACGGACCTTTATATTAAATAAGATACATAATAAGACTTTAGAATAGAAACTAAGAAATACGACTATGACTCAAATATATAAGGACATACTTAGTCTTGAGAGAATCTTTCCCGAGCATGTCTTCTAGTCTTCAAACGCCTCCAACCTGTACTTATTAAGTATAGAAAAGTATGGAGTAAGTATGGCATATGCAAAAACATGTAAAAAGGAACATTTTATTAAAATAAGCTTTTATTCAAAATTGATTAGAAACCAACATGATTTAAGAGTTGAAATAGTATAAGAGTCATCATTTACCACATAAAGTAAGATTTTCATAATTTTAGAACCAAAAGGTAATTTTACAGTAACTCAAGTCCATTTATAGTGAAACATAGAGAAATATTACAGTGAACCATTCTTCCAAGCATAATAAACTCATTTCCCTTGAGGTTCCCCTAACAAAATTATCCTAAGATTCCCTAAGGTAAGACAAGAATGGATCACCCATACACCCCCTTCAAGACACATGAAAGAGATCCTTAAGACTACCAACCATAGGCTTACCTTGACTGGGAAAACAAGTCCACACTCTTGGTTATATATTTAAAAGACACTAAAACAAGAAGGATTTCATGTAAGCACCCCTCTCCAATAGGACCTGT
This sequence comes from Solanum lycopersicum, assembly GCF_036512215.1. NCBI lineage: Eukaryota > Viridiplantae > Streptophyta > Magnoliopsida > Solanales > Solanaceae > Solanum > Solanum lycopersicum. The sequence goes on along the minus strand of NC_090801.1, from coordinate 17,426,060 downwards.
AAGTTATACTAAATGCAATGTGACAGTAGCATCCCGTGATACTACTCCCACTTAGTGCTCCTTGAGGATTCCCTTGGATTAAGCACTCTACATTAGTCACTCCTAACTTCATCACATAAAACATAGCTTTAACATACTTCTTTAACATTAGACCTTAAGTTATCTAACTTCATTGACGACATATGATAGAGCACACAAAGACTCCCTTTTAGAAGGTCTACTTAGTCGAATGATAGATAGTGTCCCATACCACCACCTACCCTAAGTAGTATGTTTTTTAGGTCACTTAGTTCATACACTTCATACAAAACACACCAAGAATCCCCTTTGAGAAGGTCTACTTAGTGCAATGGATAGATAGTGTCCCATACCACCACCTACCCTAGTAGTACGTTCTTTTAGGAGACTTAGTTCATTCATTCATTTTTGTGGGAATAGCTATAACTGACATAGACCATGAAAGCTTGACATGGAATCCCAATACTACCCTTATCGAATGAGGGTTCCCCACTTGCGTAGGGTAGGGTCTTTCTCTTAGCTTTTACATGTTTTTCCAATAGCTACACCTATACGGGCTCATAGTTAAGGGATAAGGAGATTGCTACTAAGTAACTCACTCACTACTCACTAGGAGTACTAATCTAAATAGGTACATTGGTTACAACATCTCTACACACAATGTGCACCCACCCCTTCTTAAAATCCTCTCGGTGCTAAGCAAACTCCCTCATGAAGTCTTAAACATTCATTACTAAAGGTAAATGATAAATTTTGGACATCCCATGTCAACTCACAATGGGTATCCATCCTCGAACCTACATTAGAAATCTCTTGGGAGGTAGTGAGGTTGCTACTAAACACTTCATCTCAACTCACAATGAGTGTTCACCCCAAAATAGCCCATTTTCATTCACATTCTTTTACTTGATTCATTTATTCAATGAGTGAGTGTGTGTGTACATATGAGCACACTTTTTCACATACATCATAACTTTAATAATATTAGCATTATAAAATTGCTTACATCTTTATTCATCATATTACACACTTTGACATGCTTCACATAATGATACGGTTCCTTTAGACATTGTCTCTACCGTACTTCACATAAAAAGCTTCATAAAGCACATCAACAAGAACAACATCATTATAATTTTATTTCACATAACATGCGTTCATGTCCTCTTCATAATACACAAGTTGATTCACAGTCATATGTTTCAAGTAAACACCGCCATCAAAGGTGGACCACACCACTGAAGAGAATTTCATAATAAGAGTTAAGCAATGTAAACAACTTACCATTAGTAATACTTCATAAAATATTCCTTAGGGAAGTAGTTAAGTCACAATATAACCATAAAGAAACTCTAACTCTAACATTATCAAATCATGTTCATTAGACTCATTTCATAAGTCAAAAGTTGATAAAAAGCAATAACATGGTCTCATAAAAAATTTAGCATTAAATTCACCAACTAAGATTAGAAATATTATATTTTAATATTTTGAAACATTTTCATGCAAGACTCATACTTAGAGTCCAAGATAGAAGAATTTAGGGTTTGAAAACCTCTTTTGAAATTTCTTAAAGATGGCTTCATCAATGGAAGAGAGTTGAAGGATGGATAACATAAATAAAAGAGCACTAAACCCACTGATTTTAATGAATAAACATGTCCACCACCAGCTCTTCAAGCCCTTCCTTGAGTCCAAGCTTCTTTTTGGTTTTGAGAGAGTCTTTCTTGAGAGAGGGTTTTGGGTTTTAGAAAATAAAGTCTAAAATTAGGTCTTAGAGTTCGAACCCTTTTAATATACCTAAAAGACCCTAAATTAATAATCCATGATTCATAAAGAATTGCGGTGAATTTACCAAACACCCCAAGCCTTGGAAGAAAAAGTGCAGCTTTCGCAGGCACCAACCCACGCCCCTCACAAATGGACCATTTCCCGGTGGATGTCCCTTAGATGGGGTCCCTCATATGGGATTGAGGATCTGACATGTGCAGCCTTTGATATCCTTGCAGGGCAATTCAACGCCCAAGGTCGACGGGTCGTTTGTTGGCCAACGCTCCATCCCTTGTGGTCGTTGTTGGTCACTGCTTGGCAGCATCCTGCCAAATGGATGGGGTCCTTTTCTAGGGCCCCTCGTTGGTCCTAGGTGGGGTTGTACTCGGACGTTAAACCCTATAAATATTAGTATATTTAATGGGAACATCCCACATAAAATTTGATTAAAATGAACATGTAAAATTCAATAAAACACATGAATACACACAAGAACTTTCTAACGCACACCTTCCGAACGTCATGGACATTCATGGATATTTCACCTCCAAACGTCATCAAACTTCACATACTTCCTAAGAAGATAATTATAATTCATTTTAACAAAAATTTAAATAATTAATCATTCACGAAGCTCTAGTTCACATTAGTTTGTTTTAGGGTGTCACAATAATGAAGGTGAATCTAGAATGCATCTCATAAATAGTTTCACCTTACTTCATACTATAATTCTCACATTGAGTAATTAGCATGTCTACCTTGGACTCCTTAACTTGTATATATCCTTCATTTTTTGTCTTCATGCAATCCCATATTTCTATGGTTGTCCTCGCATGTGCATGCAATTCTGTTGTAATCATTCGCTCCTACTCCACAAACCAATAACCTTTTTTTCTTTGTAATGTTTCTTCAATTTTCTTTATAATTGATTCATCATACTCTTATAGACGTGGGGACTACTCGAGTCAGATCTCCTTCCTTCACATTTTTTTGTAGGAACATAAAGACCATCAAGCACAACGTCCCACAATTCATTGTCTTCTTCCATAATTTAATCTTGCATTCTCGTCTTCCACTATCCGTAATATTGACCATTAAATCGATGGGGACGTATGATATTTTTATATCCTTCTAAGCTTGGTGGAGCTAAAATGCCTGCAATATCCTTTATTTATGTTAGTTAAGTAGAAAGTACTGCTCTGGTACCAATTTATTGAAATGTATATGTTCACCAGTGAGATATAGTACATGGTAAAACATATAAACAGAATGCAGTAAGAGATTAACACAATCGACAATGAGAATGAGGAGTTTTATATTGAAATCTCATTGCTCAATGATGTAAAATCACGACCCATCACACAAGATTTTCAACTGCTTTACTTATCACAAGAAATGGAGAATACATACTCCAAACACAAAACAAGAATAAATTCTTAATCTCACACTAAGTAATAACTCTATTACTTACTGACCCAAAGCAATGACTTCATTTCCCACTAAATTAACTATCTCAAATCAATATATACTTCAATACACAAGACATATAATTAACTCAAATAGTGTTCTTAGAATCAATACACACAAGAGATTTACACTTTGATACATTTGTATATAAATGTGAATGAATCCTACATTTTAAGCCCAATATAAGCATAAAAAATAACTACACTTCAAGGTTTCTCTTCTTTAGTACATCAACTCCCTTGTAGTGTGTGTTCTTAATTCTTGACGTCTTCAATAGATTCAATCGCGCTATTTGAATTAATGAATAAATGTTGTTTGTTTTTATTGAATATATCAATCAAGTTATTGACAACTGATGATTGAACAAACAACCACTATTATTCCTATTGGTGAAGTACGTTAGCCTTCTCACAAACCAGCTGACAAGAAAACTTTACATTTGTACATTATTGTGAACTTGGATGAGAGAAACTCTGCTGGGGACCGGGTCCTTACATTTGTGTGGATCATCAAAAACTTGAAATACCACACACCATATGTCACAACTTTGGCATACATATGTCACGACCCTAGAAAGAAAGGTACAAGGTCAAGGATTAGGATAAAAAGGTAATAGATTGTTGAGTATAGTTGCACCTTATGTGGGAGAGCTACGGGTCCATCAACCAACTCTTTGTTCTCAGTACTATTAGTATTATGTAGTAGTTTCATATTGACTTATTCTTCAATATATATTACTATATTTTGATGTTTTTCCTTGTCTCCTGCTCTTTCACTATCATATTTTTCTTGCAAATTATACTAAAAAAACTCTTGGAGAAAATAATAGAAATATATATATATATATATATATATATATATATATATATATATAGAGAGAGAGAGAGAGAGAGAGAGAGAGAGAGAGAAAGAGAGAGAGAGAGAATGATAACCACAACAAAAGTAACAAAACTTCAGGGGCATCTCAGACCTCCTTAGGCATTTTTCAAATTCAATCTCAAAGTCAGAAACCACATTCTCTGAGGCATGGTAACACTTCACAGCGTCAGTAACCTTTCGTGTATGTTCTCCAATCTTTCAACCAATGTGGAAAGGCCATTCTCTACATTTGACACAGATTGGGAGAAACATTAGTATCTAAGATCGATGTTGTAATCTGCCCAATACGCCCACCACTACTCATCTCCCAGTTTTTTCAAGAAGGGCTCCATCAAATGTTACAACTCGCCGACATTCTTTGTCTCCTACATAAGCAGTGCATGTGTCTTGTTAATTTAACACTGAGCATAGAGCTTGATTCAATAATTTCTGATCATTTGTGGAACTACATGGATAATATGTGAACATGATGTAGATATCTCTTTGATAGTTTTGAACTTTCATATCATACTTACTATGTGAATCTGTTTCTGATTGTCATCACAGAATTCGGGGGAAATTGTTATTATTTGTTGCTAAGTTGCTTACAGACAATAGAGAATCAATTACTAGAGATATCCTCTTAAATCCCTTTTATAAAAAATTATTGAAAATTCCGAGGTTAAAAAAGTTATTCAACTCCTCACCTGATAAATATCCTTGGTGATGATAGTATTTCCTAGTTATGAAGATAGAGAAATAAAGTAAAAGAAAGTATATTTCTTTGATGATACTATTGTAGAGTTTTTATATACATGGCATAAACAAAATCAGCCTAAACTAAGTACTAGAATGCAGGAGCAAATAACAACAGCTAATACAACTAACACCTGAATAAATTGAAAGAACCTAATCTTAATCAAACTATACACGGTAAAATGATTTTACAATACTAGTAAAAAACCAATGTTAATGAACTTTTACGCCCCCTGAAGTTAGGTGTGAAAGAAACATTGCGTAACTTGGGAAGCATTCTCTGGAAAGATGGTTTGGACAATGGTTTGGTAAGTGGATTTGCAAATTGGTCAGTACAGTGTATGTATATCATTTTGACCTGTCCATTGCGGACCTCATTACGAATGAAGTGAAGATCAACCTCAAGGTTCTTCATTTGGTATGATGTATTGGATTCTTGGAAATGTATGTGACCCCAAGATTACGACAAAGTATCATTGGAGAAGTAGGGAATGACTTATGTAGATCTTTGAGTAAGTGAGTAACCCAATTTGGTTTAGACAAAGCAAAAGCAACTGCACGATTTCATCCTCAAAAGAGGATGGATAGATAGTTTGTTGATTAAGAGAACTCAAGAAAATTGGTGTCATGCCTAGATAAACAATGTAACCCAAGATAGAACGGCGATCAGTGATGTCACCTACCCAATTAGCATCAACATAGGTACAGACAGCAGTCGATCTCAGAGGGGAAATACGAATACCATACAAGTGTTTTTCTTTAAGTTATCGCAGGATGCGCTTAACAGCCTTCGTGAAGCACATATGGAGAAGTATTATACTGAGTAAGCTTGTTGAATGAGTATGTGATGTCAAGTTGGGTAAAAGAAAGGTACTGAAGCTTACCAAGCAACCATCAGTTTTAGGTGCTCCATCATTAACAAGTAGGGTCTCAGACATGCTCATAGGTGACTGAATACCTTTGCAGTATTGCATCTGAGTCATGTAAAATCTCATGCATATACTTCGATTGACTGAGATGTAACCCATCAGCATCCCAGTGTACTTCAACACCCAAGAAATGGTGTAACAAACCAAGGATCATAAGACAAAGCTTTTTTTAAAAGAGAGGTAACAACCTGATGAACAAGAGTTCATTTTTGCGTGTTATTATGAGGTCATCCACATATATCAGAATATAAATAGTGATACCCATGTGGTAAATAAGAAAGAGAGAATGACCACACTCCGACATCTTGAATCCCATTCGATTCAACAAACTAGCTGGTGCATCATACCAAATCATAGGAGTTTGCCGGAGTCCATAGAGTGCCATTTGAGATGGCACACAAAGTTGGGATGATCGGCCTCTACATATCAAGGAGGTTGAGACACATACATATATTCTTGAATCGTCCCTTGAGGAAAAGCATTGTTGACATCTAGTTGATGTAGTAGCCAATTAATTTGTACAGCAAGTGTTAAGAACCGTTTGAATTGTGATTGGTTTAACCGCTATACTGAAGGTTTTTTGAAAACCTATTCCAGTTCTTTGAGTGAACCCTTTTGCAACTAAATGGGCTTTGTACCTATCAATGGAGTCATCAGCCTTACTTTTTATTTGAAACAACCACTTTCAATGGTCAATACTCCTGGCATGGGCTGGTGGAACTAAGTCCCAACTTTGGTTCTTCATTAGTGATTCAAATTCAGCATTCATAGCGTCTCGCCAATATGGAAATTTATGTTCTTACTTGTGGGTTACAGGGATAGATTGTGCAGTCTGGTTCATTTGGCAGTGTAGTCAAAAGATTTTCATCGATTGAAGATGTTATTTTGCGACCTCGTTACAAAGTATGCACCGCTATGGGTGGAATGTTAACAATAGGTTCAAATAGGGGAGGTACACTTAGAGATGGGAGTGGTACAACAAATGATGAGGGTGGTTATTGCCGATAGACGTGAGTTACTGGTGGAGGGCAATTTATGGAGATAGTACAAGTAGAGGGAGCATGGAGTTCGCTATAGAAAACAAAATGAGGCTGGGGTATGGCTGGCAGTGGGTCCAGAACTGGGAATGTCGGACTGGTAGTTAACGAAACCGGCATAGAACGCGGATCCACCAGCCGAAACAGCAAAATCGTACCAGAACAGGGACGGACTGGTAGCGGTAGTTCTGGGATTTTTCCCCTTTTCTTATCTAGGTCTGTTAGGGAATCTGTACAAAACCGGACCGGATTCCAGGACTGGCCGGGTAATAAGTTAATTTTTTAATTAAAATCAATTAAAAAATAAATATCATTTTTTAAATGTTAACTAATTATACTTTTTAAACTTTTAAATTTAATTGTTTATACTTTATAAACATCAAATTTTGAATTTTCTTAAAACTTTAAACTTTAAAGACTTAGAGTTTAAAGATAAAAAGTTTGATAGTTTAAAGTTTGAATATAATTTATATTATATAAATTTTATATATTATATTTTTAGTTTAAAATTTCAAAGTTTAAAAGTTTAAAAATTTGAATTTTCAAACTTTCAAGTTATAAATGTTAAAATTTCAAACTTTAAAAACTATAAAAGTTTAAATTTCACAATAATAAAAATTAAATTTAATACAATAATAAAAAAAAATAAGGGAATAGCCTAAAATTTTATTAATATTAATTTGATAGTACAATTTGATCTAAAAAAAATAGAAGTAGAGTATTAAAGATTAATCTACAAAGCCACCTTCTAGGAAGGTTTCTGTTTGAATTAGATCTCAAATTATCATAATCATACTAATAGACTATTAAACATTTCAATTTTATAGTCAGTGCTACGATAGAGATCCTTTCTCAAATAATTTGACATAGCTATACTAACATGATCGGGAATTGGTTGAATAGATAAATCCTTCATTGCTTCAATCTCGTCGTCACTATAATCTTGCATTATTTCATCAACATCACTTTGAAATATGATACATACAAGGGATTGTACATATCTATTAGTAGAAGAATGTAAAGAAATAGTGGGGGTATTACATGGTTCTTGAGTATAAGAGTGATCTGTCGTCGGGTAGAGCATGCATCTTTGAGTGGATTACTCACTAGTAGATTAGTAGGGGGTAACTAGGTGGTATGAGTATCAAGGGTATGGTCTGGATGAGCGATAAAGTTAGACTCATTTGGAGAAGAAATATTTTTCAAGCACACAATGTAATTGGTGAAAAATTTGTTCAAGTATAACCAGATGCATTTGCTATACTGATGAACGAAAATACAATAAAGATAACTGTGAAGTGTTTCGAAGGGAGATTTGCTGGACAATGTGTTTGGATAAAATGGAAATATGTGGTCTTTATTGAAACAACACGAATTAAAATAAGTAAATTTATCTTTCGAAGAATACGAAACGCTGAAATTATTGAGAATGCAAAATCAAACTAGAGAATGGGGGTGACCCAATCTTCATTGCCACATATGTAATGAATGGCTGGGAACAACAACAATAATGGTTGGGAGAGATCCTAATGGCCATTCATATTGTCCTGCTTTACTCGGGCCGCACAAAAGAGGAGTTCCTATAGTAATATCCTTCACAAGAAAAGTGAAAGGAAAAAATTGTATTGAGGTTAGGTTGTCTTGGCAAAATTGAGAAACTTAAATAAGCTTACGCTTAATAGCAGGAGCATATAAAATAGTAGAGAGTTCAAAGTCATTATTTGATGCATATAGACGAGTAGTACCAATATGAGTAATAGGAATAACATTACCATTACTCATAGTCTTGTCATCCATCCCTTGAAGGATTGAACATTGTGTAGGGAATTGATTAGAGGTAATGTGGTGAGATAAACCCGAGTCGACAATGCAGGGGTCATGCGCCGGTGTTTGGGAAATAAAATTATCCTTTGTTTCGAAGTGGTTATGGGATCTTGACCTACAAACATTTGCCGCATGCCGAAATTTGTCACAACGATGACAACGCACTTGGGAGGGTTGCTGCATGAAATTGCGCCATTGATAACTATTATTAGAATCTGAAGGAGTGGCGTCTTGAGTGGGTTGTCTAGTTGAGACTCCAGTTGTTGTTGTTTGGTAGGCATCGAGTATGTAGTGAGGCTGATTGGGAATATGTGACGCGTTGTGCAACTGCTGCTGTCACCCAAGTGGTGGTCTTTTTAGGTCCTCATGTTTGAGGAAAACATCATGATCATGAAGTTTGTCAAATAGTTCAGCATATTTGATGGGAGAATCTTGTGCCCGTATTGCTGCTGAAATCTCACGGAACTCCGGACTGAGGGCACTCAATATTTTCACAACAAGTTCTTCATTATAGACCGATGAACGTGCTTTGGCGAGTTCATCAAATAGAGATTGAATCTCACGTAGATAGTCAACAACAAACTTTTTATCCTTGTTGACTCGACTTAGTTATTGGCGGAAGATGATCATGTTAGTTTGAGACTTGTTCACAAAAGAAGTGGGAAGGTGATCCTAGGCAGCTTTAGAGTTTTGAGAAAAAGCGATAATGGATGCAATTGTGGCATCAATAGAGGCCATAAGAGCATTGTGAATCAGCTTATCTTGTCGAAACCAATCTTTGTACTTGGGATTGGTAGTTTCAGTTTTGTTAGTGAAGATTGTGTTTGGAGGAGACAACATAATGCCGTCAAGATGACCATAAAGGTCATGGCCATGAAGTAGCATGGAAATCTGGGGTTGTCCAAGTTGTGAAGTTGTGGCTGCCAGACAGCTTAATGGGAATCTGAGAGACTAGGTTAAACTAAATTAGGTGTTTAACAACAGGGGAAGCATCAACATTCGCAATTGTGTGGACGGAGCCATTGACGAGAAACAAAAAAAATTACTCGTTAGAGTATTGGTGGCGCTGATACCAAATGAAGATAGATAAATAAAGTATAAGAAAGTATATTCCTTTGATAAGGCTCTTAATAGAGTTTTTATACTGATGGAATAAACAAAATCAGCCTAAACTAACTCTTAGAATGCAAGAGCAAATAACCGCAGCGAATACAACTACCTGAATAAATTGAACAATCCTAATCCTAATCAAATTGTATGCAGTAAAGCAGTTTTACAATACTAGTAAAACACTAAAGCTAATGCATTATTACTGGTGCGGCAAAAAAATTAAGTTTTATTCTCTCGTGTTGAACTTTTATTAAATCAAAAAGGTGTGGGACTCCTTCAGGAGTGCTGTTGTAGTCTCAATTACAATGTCGTCTAGTCTTGAAATAGCAGTTGATATGGAAATATCATACTTTTCTAGAAAAAGAAGTTGAGGTGAATTAAAGCAAATTGAGCACTATATGCAATAAATATATTATCAATGAGGATATGGTAAAATAGATTTCCAAGAAAAATGATGGACACGCTACAACAAAAAAAACTTTTAGCGGCATTTAATATTGACACTAATAAAGAGTGCTAAAGTCTTTATCGGCAATAGGTAAGTGTCATTAGAATCAATATCGCTAAAGGCTTTAGGGACATATATAAAGAGTGACGATTGCTGCAAAACATACATATATAGCGGCAATTAAGAAATAAATGCCGCTAATGGTCTTTTTTGTTGTAGTGACAGAAAACTATCAAGAAAATTGCCCCCACCCCCTAGACAATCACATTCCAGCTTCATATGTTTACTCATCGACACTAAAATCTAATAAAGTAGCTTACCCCATAATTTAATTTACTTAACCTTCATATGAAAGAAAACATCTGTAATTGAAGGAGTATCAACTAGTAGTTAGACATGTATAAGACTTGATAGTAATAAAAATTGCCTCCAAATCACCTATTCAACCATAAATTCCATGTATAATACTTGCCTCCTTAGAAAGTAATAATGCTTTGAAAATAGATCCCTGACTCTTTTAAGATTCCATTAAAGTTGAAAGCTCAAAAAGCTTTTGTCGAGCAGATTGTTCAAGATCAATGAATTTTTCTTGTTCATGAAGGTATTCTTGCAATCACTCAATGCATAACCAGAGCTCATAAATGGTAAACTCGTAATAAATACTTGTTCCAGATTTTGAATTTTAGATTTTCAAGCTTACTCCAAGAATCATTTATTCTTATCGATTACATCTTTATTTTTTTCTGTATTTCCACAAATTGCTCTTGACCTTCTTCATAAGCTGCATGAGAAACCTCACTCTAAAATAATTTGATACCAATTTTCAATGAATGATGTAATCTAGAGCAAACTTAACTAGTGCAGCGGTTAAATACAAGAAAATACTAATAATAATGATGTTGGAATCCATCAACAAACTGAACGCATTTAGCATTTAATATTTTTGTCACCTCTAAAGATTATTCAGTTAGACATACATTAAAATAATTTCCCAAATCTCTAAGTTATCAGTTTGTGTATTCTGAGAACTTTTGGCAAGGAAATTTTGTATTTAAAGTGCCATGATTGAGCCAAACCATTCCAAATAAAGCACAAAGATGTTTTTAGTTTATTTTTTTCTTGAAATTGTTGATGCATTTGCAGGTATCAATCTCTGCCCATAACTCAATTTTAGATGGCATAGATCAATTTTGTACTCGAGATGAGTTTCAGTATTTATCAAGAGGTCAAACACACAAAATTAAATTGGGAAAAGATTTTACTCTGCTCTTTCACAGCCTAATTTTGAAAGAACATACACCATCTGAACGAGTACTAACAACAAAAGACAATATATTACATTCATTAATCGTCTTTGTTATTTGTAATTTTGATTATTTGACAAACTCACGGACCTTGTGAAGGTACCTAGTCTTGTCTCAACACACTTCTCACTGCTAGCTGGAAGAAGTACAAAAAAAAATTTGTGCATAGTCTCTAATAGTGACAGAAATGGCAGACAGGGCAAAAACATCAACCAATGAAATCGCTTTAAGGATTGTGACTATTTCACATAAAGATAACATCCAATGGTCACAATCTCAATCTTTGCAACTTGAAAAACACATCAAGAACTCTTGCAAAGGATGAGAAATCTCAAGTGAAGAAATATCTCTAAGAGCAACTCAATACAGAAAGATGTGGAAGCTTAGTTGTCTTAGGAGCATTTCTTCTGATCTACAATTGTAATTTTTTCGTAACAATATAATGAATTTAGTTTTCTTTGGTCTTTAAATTCTAAGTTATTTAAGTTCAATTAATTTAGTGGGCAACCTTGTGTGTTGCTTCGTAAATTCTAGATCATCAGTTGTGTGGTGATTCATTAGGCAACTTGTGTGTTGCTTAGAGAATTCTATGTTGTCCAGTGGTGATAGATTAGTGGGCAGAGTCATATCTGCTAAGGATCTTCAAGCGATATAGTTCTTCTTGGTTGTGAGATTAATAACTTTCTCTCACACTTTTGTAATTGGTTTCACCTTTGCTTGTAAAGATTAGTGAAAACGGTTCAAAATCATATGTGACAGGTCATGGTTTTACTCCCTTGAGCAAGGAGGTTTGCACATAAAATGCTTGTCTTGTTATTCTGCACTAACATAAAGTTTGTTCTTACTTTGAGTGTGTCAAGGGACCTGTTCCATTGACTGTTAGTGGACACACAGATTCTAACAATTGGTACAAAAGCAGGTACTCTCTAGTTGGTTTACACCAAAAGAGTGGTTCGTGCAATAGAATGGTTGCTCCACTTAACCTAAAAGAAGGTCAATCCTCAACTCGACCACCGAGTTTCAATGGCCAGTTCTATAGCTAGTCGAAAACAAGAGTGCAGGACTTTCTTATGGCTGAAGATAGTGAGCTATGGGATATTGTGTTGGATGGACGTTTTATTAAAACTTTTAAAGTCAGGGATGGTGAGATAACGAGAGTTTTTCCAAAGACTCGTCATCAATATAGTGAAGCAAACAAAAAAAACATTGAGAAGCGCTACAAATCCAAGAAGTTTTTGGTTGTGGTATAAGTGCTAAAGAATTCAACCTATTTCTGCCTGCGAATCAACAAAGGAGATATGCGATTGTTTTAGGACCTCTCATGAAGGGACAGAGCAAGTGAAAGAGTAAAATATAGACATGCTCACCTCTCAATACGAAAATATCAAAAGGAAGAAAAGAAAAACTATTCAAGACAGGCATACTAAACTTTCCTCCATAACTAATGAGTTGCGAAGCCTTGGAGAGCTGATCAGTATGAGCAATAAATTTAGGAAAGTTCTTTGAATTCTTCCTAAATCATGGAAAAGAAAGGTAGATATTACCATTGAAGCCAAGGATCTAAAATTTCTGAAGATGGATGCTATCATTAGAAATCTCAAGACACATGAAATGAACAGAAGTCAAGATTTCTCAAAGAGGGAGGCGAAGAAGGACAAGTCTCTAGTGCTTAAATATAATATGGAGAAGGGTCTAGTGGAGATGACGATATGGCTTACCTTATGAAGAGATTTCAGATATTATAAGGAACAACAAATGATTTAGAAAATGAGGGAATCCTACTCGAGCTGCAACTTCTAATGACACTTGTCACAAGTGTGGAAAGACTGGGATTGTCCGATACTCAAAACTAAAAACATAGAGTATCAGAGGACAAGAGGTGAAAAGGACAAACAAAGGGACCTGAAAAGTGACAGAAAGGTTGAAGATGACTATGTAGTAAAGAAAGCTCTTGCTGCATGGGGAGATTCCTCAAGAGAGTTAGAAGACTCCAAAGGTCTTGGAGAGGCATCAATGGTGGTGATTCAAGACGAGGCTAATGTATTCGTTGAAATTTTTGCTCCCATGGCTTAGTCTGATGAGGAAGATGATGAAGATAAAGTAACTCTCCGTGATTTAAAGCAAAATATGAATACATATTCTCTTAAAAATTGAAAAAGCTAACAAATGTCTTGATTGATTCTATTATAGAGTTAACTTCTGAAAGGGACTCTATAAATGTTGATTTTGACATTCTTAGTGAAAATAGAGAGATGATTGTTGTGAGAATGGCAGTCATTGAGGAACAAATGGTTATTCTAGAATCTGAAAAACTAGAACTCAAATGCAAATTGTACTTAATGATTGAGAAATCTTGAAAAAGAAAAGGTGAGTCTACTACTTTACAATTTTAACTGGAAGAAAACATAAAAACCACTGAGACTACACTTGTCGTAGCATTGGAAAGAAATAATCACTTGGAAAGCGGTCTGGTCAAGCTTAAGGAATAACTTACTACTTCTCTTAAATGGACCAAATCCTTAAAATTATTCTCCAATATAACCAGTCAAAGAAATTACAACAAAAAGTGTCTAGGAATTTTAAACATCACTTTTCCCTACAATACTCACAGTAAATATGTGTATGTGTCAGATAATATGTTGTCTTGCTTGTGGTAAAAACGGACATTTTAAAAAGGAATCTGAGGCGTGGAAAAAGTCACGAGAAAGGTTCTCGATCTATACTAGACCTAAAAGGGTACCAAGAAGGGGACCTGGTCATGTACCCAAGACATTGATGAAGAAAAACATCAAATTACCTTATTGGGCAAGAAACGCTCTGATTGCTCTTCTATCTGCCTTCTGGGAACTCAATTAAAATGGGTTCCCAAGTCTAACAAGTGATTTTTGTTTCACAGGAGTGAGGGGAGTAGCAGTCAGTGTTGGTTGATGGATAACGGCTGCTCAAAGCATATGACTAGGAACAAAAAAACTTCCTCTCACTCAAGGAACTTCAAGGATGAGGTGTCTTTTGGTGACAGAAAGAAGGGGTATATACTAGGTGTTGGCAGGGTTGAAAAATCTATTGAAGAATCAGTTGAAAATTTTTATTATGTGAGTGGATTAAAGTACAATCTTATAATGTTTCCCAGATTTGTGATTAGGAAAATAAAGTCAAGTTCACTACTGAGAGTTGTATTATGACCAACCTGACTATCAAGAAGGTGGTTATTACAGCTCAAAGATGTAAGCATATGTATGTGGCTAACCTAGAAACATCTCATGGAGATGATCTGACATGCCTGAGTGCTCAGAGTGATACTGCTGACTTGTGGCATTGAAGGCTAGGGCATATGAACTCGTCTTTTCTGAATAAACTTGTTTCTCGGGACGTGGTCTATTTTTTGCAAAAATTGAAGTTCAGTGAAAGTAAGGTTTGTGACGCATGTGTCAAACGTAAGCAAACTAGATCATCTTTCAAGTCAACAAAGCAAGTGATCTCTTCAAGGACTTTGGAAATGTTACACATGGATTTGTGTGGGCCTCTGAAAGTTTACAGCAAAAGCGAAAAGAAATACATTCTTGTTATTGTTGATGATTACTCAAGGTTCACATAGACGAGATTTCTAATATCAAAAGCTGAGACACCTGATGTGCTGATTATCTTTTTCAAAATGATCCAAACAAAATTGAATTGCTTGATAGCTGGGATCAGGTATGATCATGGAACTAAGTTCAAAAATTCAATGATTGATGGGTTCTGCTTAGGAAATGTCATAAGTCACAACTTCTTAGCTCCAAGATCACCTCAACAAAACAAAGTGGTACAATGAAAGAACAGAACATTGGTGAACATTGCTAGAACCATGCTCATTGAGACCAATCTCCCTTATAATTTATGGGCTGAAGCAGTCAGCATGACGTGCTATGTGACCAATAGAGACTTTATACGGTCGCTACTGAACAAAACCCTATATCGCTCAAAAACAAGAAACCTAAGTTGAGCTATCTAAGGGCTTTTTGATGCAAGGTTTTGTTTACACAATGGAAAAGATTATCTTGGAAAGTTTGATCCTAGGAGTGATGAAGGGATTTTTGTAGGATACTCATCATCAATAAAGGCCTATAGAGTATTCAATAGAAGAACTTAATGCATGGAAGAAAGTTTCATGTGGTATTTGATGAAGATGGTGACCTGAAAAAACTAGATTTGAAAAATGAAGATAGTTTAAATGAATTATTCCAAGCTCAGAAAATTGAAGGTAACAGGGATGAAGCACATTAAAATTTGGAGCCTGATGATGCTAGTCTAGGTTCATCTAAGAAGATAAAAGGAAATGACCAGTCTGCATAAGGACCTAGTCCCAAACAAAATGTAAATCAAGCAGAAACTCATCCTCAAGAATATGATGACTCTGAAGATGAAGATGCTCATATAGATCAACTCCAACCCTTAGTATCAAAGTCGGCGTGGAAGCACAACTCATCACATACACTTGATAATCTTATTTCACCATTGAATTCTAGAATACAAACTAGATCAAAAACAAGAAATCTTGTTGCATTTTCAGCTTTCATCTAGACTATTGAGCCTAAGAATGTGAAAGAGGCTATGAATGATGTTGACTGGGTCAACATAATGCAAGATAAATTTCATTAATTTGAGAGAAACAATGTATAGTACCTGGTCCCAAGACCTACTGAAAGATCCATCATGGGGACACGGTGGGTGTTAAAAAAAAGCTTGACGAGAGTGGTGTAATCATTGAGTGGTGTTATCATTAGAAGCAAGTCCATGTTGGTTGTGTAAGGTTATAATCAGTAAGAGGGTATAGACTATGAAGATACATTTGCTCCTGTTGCTCGAATAGAGGCTATTAGAATTCTTAGTCTTTGCTGCTTTTATGGGATTCAAATTTTACCAAATGGATGTCAAAAGTGCTTTGTCAAATGGAGATTTTAAGGAAGAGGCTTACGTTAAACAACCACTTGGGTTTGAAGATGTTGATCGACCAAATCATGTGTTCAAGCTAAGCAAGGCTCTGGAGAGTTTGAAATAGGCTCCCAAAGCTTAGGATGAGAGGTTGTCCAAATTTCTACTAAAGAATGGGTTTAAAAGTGGGAAAATTGATTAACATCTTGTTTCTAATGAAAAGGAAACAAGAACTTCACATCATCCAAGTGTATGTGGATGATATAATCTTTAGAGCTACTCTAATGGGAAACGAGTTTGTGATGATCATGATGGGAGATCTAACATTCTTCTTGGGGCTGCAAATTAAGCAAACACCAAATGGAACCTCAACTAGTAAAGAAAAGTATACAGAGGAGCTGCTGAAGAAGTTCAAAATTGTGGATTCTAAACTTATAGACTCTCATATGGGAACCAACTCCAAATGGGAGTAGATGAATATGACTTTCTTCTAAATCAAACCATGTATAGAGGGATTATTGGGTCCTTGTTGTAAATAACTGCTAGCAGACCTGACATTGTGTTCAGTGTTGGAATGTGTGCTCGATTTCAAGCATGTCCGAGGTATTCACACCTAAAGGTTGCCAAACGGATACTAAGGTATTTAAAGAAAACATGGGACCTGGTCCTATTCTACCCAGCTGGTGATTCCTTTGACTTGGTAGGCTTTGCGATGTTGACTTTGTAGGGTATCAAGTAGACAGGAAGAGTACTCTGTTATGGAACACTTTCTTGGATCCTCTCTTATATCTAAGGGAACTAAAAAAAATCAATGGTTGTTTCAATAGTTGAAGCTTAATATGTGGCTGTTTCTTCTTGTTGTGCTCAACATTTATGAATTAAGCAACAACTGGAAGATTTTGGAGTTTGTATACTGATCATTCCTCTTATGTGTGGCAACACTAGTGCTGTTAGTATGGGGGAAAATCCAATTCAACATAAGAGAACAAAAGATATTGATGTGAGCCATAATTTTTTGAGAGATAATGTTGAAAAGGGGAATATTGTCTTGAAGTATTGTAGACCGAGGATCAAATTGCAGACATCTTCACCAAAGCTCTCACGAAAGACCAATTTGAGAGCATCAGGCTAAAGTTGGGAATCATGAGACCAAATTAACCTGACCTCATCCAAAAGCATTCAATTTCGTGATGGCTATGACTTGCAGTTCATGTATCGTCATTACTAGTAATACACTATTTGAGTAAGTTCAATTTTGTACCTATTGCTGGCAATGTATGGTCAGAACTATTTAGGAATGGGATCTCACATGCAGGAAAGGACCTTGGCCCTCTCAAGGTTAGCACTCTTTACATTGTCTTTAAACAATTTCAAAGTGAACCGTTGAACGGCAACGTGTCACTCATCACTCATTTTGTTTTTTTCCCAGTGCTTAAATTGAAGAGACAAGTCTAATCTTAGGGGCTTGACACCGTTATCTTCTTTTTATCCTCATCTCTCATCTTCTTCATTCTTATCTCTTAAGCATTCACCAAGAAAACCCTAAATCTCTCCTTCTAATCTTTTTCTTTCTTGCTGCATCACTTCTTCTCTTTCTACAAAAATGTCTGAACCTTCATCATCTTCAAAGAAGATTCTTGCATCCCTAAACGAAATTGACCCTGTGTCCTTCTCCACACCTTCATCCACCGTATCTCCATCTAAAATGACAAATGCCTCTCCATTCAACATTAGATGGTCCCCTAAACCCATTGTCTCCTTTTGACACATATAATCCAGTACTCTCCCCTCAACCTTCTCCCCATTCTGATATGTTTTTCGATTACTTATTTGAGAGCGATCTACCAGAAAGCAAAACGTCTGAGTCTAAGATTTTGGCTGCTAGTGAAAGTCTGGTTATCGAGAGTTTGACGTTGAAGAGGAATGAAGCCTTTCTTGAAGGAAATGGTAGAGTTGAGAGACACTCAACCGGTGTTGGATAAAACTCCAAATTTTGGTGGATATCCTTTTTTTGATTCTATAGACACATATGACGATGATCATCCTGTTCAATTGTTACTGAAAAGAAGAGAGGCTTCTATCTCTGAAAAAAGAAAAGAAAAGGTTGTTGAGGTTAATCCCAAAAGGAGAGCTTTTATAAGGTCTTACTCTTGGAAACTGATGGTTGATTCTAGGAAAGAAAATGCATTCTCCACTCTGATAACCAAAAGAAAATAACGTAAAGCGTCTTGATTTCAAATACCGTTTTCTACTCTAGTGGAGGTATCTGGTGCAGAATCTAAAGAGGAACCTACTAAAGAAGTATCCAACATCTTGACAGAACATCCAAATAAGAAGGGTCATAGAGGGAAGAACAAAGGTACATCCCAATCATCTGTGAGCAAGAAAACAGGTGGTGCTAAGGATAAGGCAAAAAGGAAGAGAGCAACCCCCGAAGTTGAACCTGAAACGTTTGAATTGGGACCTGGTCCCCAAGTAAATGTGGATGATGGAGGTACCAACAAGAAAACAATCATTGATAATATTTCATATACAAAGCGTCTTGAGAGGCATAGTATTTTATATGAACATCATAGGAGGCCTAGGATGGATGCTTTGCATGACATTGTGCTTATTCAGTACTGGTTGCACCTATTTGACACCAACTCTCCTCTTCTTCGCGAGGAATAGGTATGTGAGTTCTATTAAAATATTGAGTTCAAATACGATGGTAGTATCAACATCAGGGTAGGGGATGTGAGTTTCTTTCTTGATGAGGAACTACTTGGAAACATTTTGGAAGTACCTAGAGAGGGGATCAGTTCTATTGTTGGAAGGACCTGCTTTGTCGAATTTTTCAAGGAATGTTCTAAAATTCCCACAACATGACGTGCTGGACTACTTAAGAAATTAATTAAAGATGATTATTAATTGGTGTTTGAATTTGTCAACAAGGTTCTTCTTCCTCGAAAAGAGAAGAGGATTTCTGCCACCTCAACTAACTAGTTCATCATAGAATCCTTGTGAAAAATTGAACCTCTGCATCTTCCTGCAATTATGCTTAAACAAATGTACAAGACAGTGATTGAATGAAAGGGCAAGCATGGGATGGGATATAGGTACCTTTTGACCATGGTGTTTCAATATCTGAACATTCCACTTGGTGATAGAAAGGTGGGACTGCCAGGAAATCTTTCACTGAGACCACTCTAGTCTAATTTGAGTGCATTGAAGGGAAGGGAAATCTAAAGAGAAAGGTGTCTCAGATGATAGCAGAGCAGGACCAACTGAATCATGAATTGAAAGAAATTACCATGAGAGTGAGCAGCAAAGATGCTGAGATTGCAATACATAAAGTTGAGTTGCTCAAGGCGTAGATTGAGGGACCTGGTACCTCTGATGTTCAAGAACTACATAGGGAGAATGTAGAACTGAGGTCCAAGATTGCTGCATTGCAAGAAAAATTATAAAGCCAATGCTAGACTTACCCTCATCATTCAGTCCCTTTCCCATCAACCTCCCTTATCATAGTCCTTCCGGTGGTTACTCGTGTGTCATCTTTTTGTGTGCCTATTTGCATCGTTCTTTGAACTTTCTTAATCTTAATGTATTAAATGCTCGTTTTGTGCATTGAATCTCATTCCAGTTTTGTTCTGTCTAATATCTATTGTCTAATGTTTTTTTGTGTTTGTTGGCACAAGGCTATGATCTTACCTGATTTTATTACCTGTCTTGCTAGTTTGCTATACTTCTTTTTTATGATGTCAAAAGGGGGGAATCATGTAGTGCTTAGGGTGTGGTTGACAGGGGTAACTGAAGGTTAAGGTGTGATATATTGAACAACAGAAACTTAAGGTGGGAAACTGAAGGTTGTAAGTTGTGTAAGTTGTATGCCCACTTGATAGGGGGGGAGAAAATGCAGGCACCAATGTATGGTTTGCCATCATAAAAAAAAGGGTAATATGTTATTTGTAGTTTTGATGATTTGAAAAATTCAGGTTCCTTGTGAAGGGACTTGGTTCTTGTCTCAAGACACTTCTCACTGCCAGCTGGAAAAAGTACAAAAAGTTAGCGCAAGGTCTCCAACAGTGGCACACGCGGCAGAAGGCCCATCCAATGACATTGCTTTAATGATTGTGACAATTTCACATAAAGATAACATCCAATAGTCTCAATTCTCAGTTTTTTACAACTTGAAAACACCTCAAGAACTCTTTCAAAGGCTGAGAAATCTCACGTGAAAAAATATAACATAGAACAACTCAAAACAGAAATATGAGGAAGCTTAGTTGTCTTAGGAGAATTTCTTATGATCTGCAATTATAATCTGTTCCTAAATATATAAACAATTCAGTTTGCGTTGTATGCAAGTTCTATTTTAGTTAAGTTCAACTAATTTAGTGGGCAACCTTATGTGTTGCTTAGTAAATTCTAGGTCATCAGTTGTGTGGTGATTGAGTGGACAACCTGCGTGTTGCTTAGGGAATTCTAAGTTATCTTGTGGTGATAGCTTAGTGGGCAGAGTCATATCTTTTTAGGCTCTTTAATCGATAGAGTTATTACTTGGTTGTGAGATTAATAACTTTCTCTCATACATTTGTAATTGGTTTCAGCTTTGTTTTTGAAGACTGGTGAAATGGCTGAAAATCCTGTGTGACAGGTCGTGGTTTTACTTCTTTGAACAAGGAGGTTTCCACGTAAACTGCTTGTGTTGCTATTCAGCCTTTACTTACAGTTTGTTCTTACTTTGACTGTGTCAAGGGACCTGTTCCATTGACTCTTAGTGGACTCACATATTCTAACAATCTTCTTCTTCATGTTGGAAAAAGAAGTTGGAAGTAAAAGATCTCTTGCTGGTAATTGTTAAATGGATATTTCTTGAGATATATGTGGACCAAATTACACTAATCATTAATATGAAATAAATAAGAAAAAACAATATTTTATGTTGTTAGTTTGTTCTTTTCAGCCAAAAGTTTATGTTAAGTTTATGCAACTTCAAGTAAAGGTGGAATATATAAATTGGAGAGCTTTTGAACAAGAGGTGATGTATGAATGGATTCTAGAATATTGTCCTAAAAGTATGCAGGTAAGGACATCTACAAAAGAGGGTCCTTTATATAAAGTAGCTCTTAAACTGCTCAATAAATGGGTTCAGAAGCAAGATACTACTAATGGGGCAGTAGGTCCACGGTAATAAGAAGAAAAGTTGAGGGGAAGGAACAAGTAAGTTAGGAGGCAGCAACATGTGTATCCAAGAACATTAGCTAGAGGAAGCTCGGATACATAGACAAATGCGCTAGAGATGAGGATGACAAATGGATTTGGAGTATTAGTAAGCAGGGAACAAGGTTCAACAAGTGTAAGATATGGTAATGATGGTGGAGGAGAAGGGTATGGAGGAGTTTTAATAGAAATGGTTACATGAAGCTTGTCACACAAGGGGAATAAATAAACTGCATAATCAAAAGGAACTCAAATTGTTTATGAAGGAGAATAATGTAGGAGTTATGGCAATTTTTGAACATAAATCAAAGGAACACTTAACAACAAAGATTACACAAAAAATAGCACAAGGATGGAAAAGTGAAGCAAATTATTAATATATTGTTAAGGGTAGAATATGGCTAATGTGGGATCCTGAGATGATTGATTGTTTGATTCTGAGTAAGTCATACAAATATATTCAAAGCAGGGTTGTAGTGGCGCAGTACAAAGGAATAACATGGTGTTTCTTTTGGTAGTGGTTTATGGATTACATACTATTCATGATAGATTACAATTATTGGAAGCTTTGAAGCAAAAATTAGTCAATACATAAGAACCATTTATCTGTATGGGTAATTTCAATATAGTGTTAATGGGTGGTGATAGAATTAATGGAATCCAGTTCAGGTGATGGAAATTAAAGACTCTAATGAGTTTATGACTGAAGCTGGTATGGAAGAATTCAAAGCAATAGGAAGAGACTATACCTAATCAAATAGATGCATATGCAGTAAGGTTGATAGAGCAATAATGAATGCAGAATGGATGTTGAATATGAACCAAGTAGAGATTAGTGTTACGCAACCAGGATCATCTAATCATTCCCCGTTGAGTCTGGAGTTGGATAGTAATAAAAGTTAATCACAAGTCTTTCAAATTTCTCAATTGTATGTTGCTCATCCAAATTTCTTACCAAAGGTGAAGGAGGCATGGAGAGGTAGACATATAAGGAATTTGATAGAAGTATGGTTTAAAATCAAGAAAGTGATAGTAAACCTTAAGAAACTTAATAAGAGATAATTTGTAAGAGTGAGGAAAATTGTAAAGGACATTAGCGTAAAATTGTGCATATACAAGAGATAATGAGGGATCCATCTGCAATAGAGCAATATAGAAAAGAACTAGAAATCCAATTAGAGAAACGGAACATGATTAAAGTGAGTGCAATGCAGCAGAAATCAAAAATTCAGTGGTTAGGCGATGCAAATACTTCTTACTCTTATGCACATATGAAGAATAGGGTGGCTCAAAGCATAATCACAAGACTCATGACTTAAGATTGTACTATATCCCAAATTAGAAGTGAGTATATTCTATAAGAATTTTCTTGGTAAGACTGCCCAGATGTTGCCTAGTGTGAATGCTCAAACTATGAGGAATGGTAAGGCCCTTAATAAAGAACAAAAATTATTAGTAGCAGCTAGAGTGACCAGAGAGGAGGTGGAAATTGCACTCGAAAGTATACGTGATAAGAAGTCCCTAGGAATCAATGGTTTCAATGATTTCTTATTTAAAAAGGCTTGGACAGTGGTTGGAGAGAATAGTGGTTGGATTATGGGTCTTTTTTCCCTTCCTATGTGGATAAATAAAAGCCCAATTAGGACCAATCCATTTTTGCCCATAGTCCCATTCTTATTAGGCAAATATAATCCTATTTAGGTCTTATTTTCATATACACAGAGAGTTTTTTCAGCAGCCAAAAAGAGAGAAAAAGAGCAGTTTTTCGCAGTCAAAATTCAGCCCTAACAGCCAACTTCAAATTGTGATTCCAGATTCGTTTCTTGTCCGATTGAGCTGATTCTTGGACAGCATATTATCTTCATTTCAATGTTTGATTAGGAACTGACAGAGTTGGATTTGGTGGCCTGCACCTTCAGTTTTGTTGTCGTGAATAGTAATTGCGAAATTGGTGATTTTGCTCCTTAATTCTCTAGATTTGGTGCAATCTTATTTTGTTGTTACCCGTTGTTTGGCACTTGTTTTGTGGCCAATTTTGGAGAACAATATTGTAACTCTTGGTGATTATAGTGGAGCTTTTGGTCCCGTGGTTTTTTACTCTTCATATCGAAGGGTTTTCCACGTAAATCCTGGTGTCTTGTGTGATTTGTTTATTATTGTCTTGTTATATTTGTTTGGTTGAATTACTTGCTGCCTTACTATTATATTGCTTGTGGTTGTTTGTCTTCTCTTGGTTCAAATAGAGAAGCGAAAGTATAGACTTGGGTATTCTTTCGCTGTTATCCTGCCAGGCATTCTTTGTTAGTGCCTTGTCTTTTCCAACAAAGTGGTATCAGAGCATTGGTTATTGTTGATTGTCATTTTGAATGATGGAGGCAAATATGAGCAAAATGGTGTGTTTAAATGGTAGTAACTATCATATTTGGAAAGGCAAGATGAAAGATCTTCTATTTGTCAAGAAGATGCATTTACTTGTGTTTGCTCCTAATAAGCCTCAGACTTTGAATGATGAAGAATAGGAACTTGAGAATCTGCAGGTTTGGCTATATTAGACAGTGGGTTGAAGATAATGTTAGAAATCATATTGTGAATGAGACACATGCCAAAAGTTTGTGGGACAAGCTCGAGACACTTTATGCTTCGAAGACTGGCAACAACAAGTTGTTCCTATTGAAACAATTAATGAATATCAGGTATAAAGAGGGCACTCCTATTTCTGATCATATTAATGATTTTCAGGGTGTTCTTGACCAGCTGTCCGGAATGGGTGTAAAGTTTGATGATGAGATACAGGGACTTTGGCTTCTTAATACTCTGCCAGACTCTTGGGAAACTCTTCGAGTTTCTTTGACTAATTTTGCTCCCAGTGGTGTTGTAACCATGGAATATACAAAGAGTGGTGTCTTGAATGAAGAAATGAGAAGAAGATCTCAAGCCTCATCTTCTTCAGCTTCACACTCCGATGTTTTGGTTACTGAAGATAGGGGGAGAAACAAGTCCAGAGGTCAGAATGATAGAGGTAAAAGTAGAAGCAAGTCAAAGTCTAAATACAAGAATATTACATGTGACTATTGCCACAAGAATGGGCATATCATTAAATATTGTTACAAGCACAAGAGAGATATGAGACAACAAAACAGAGAAGACGATATAAAAATCGTGTTGTTGTTGTTGCTAATGATGATCTTCTTGTTTCTTTTATGCAAATGCCATTAATCTTGTTCGTGATGAGTCTAGCTGGTTTGTGGATTCTGGTGCTACTTCTCATGTCACACCAAAGAAGGAATTATTTTCTTCTTATACTCCAGGTAATTTTGGAACGTTGAAAATGGGCAATAATCATGAAGTTGAAGTTATTGGCATTGGGACAGTTTGTTTGGAAAGTAACAATGGTTCCAAACTAGTTCTCAATAATGTCAAGCATGCTCCAGATGTTCGTTTGAATTTGATCTCTGTGGGATATCTTGATGATGAGGGTTATGTTAATACACTTGGTGTTGGCCAGTGGAAGCTTACTAGAGGTTTGATGGTTGTGGCCCGTGGTGACAAATTGTCTAACTTGTATGTATTTCAAGGCTCCATGTCTAGAGACTCAGTAAATTTGGTGGAGAATGATACTTCATCAGAGTTATGGCATAGAAGGCTGAGTCATATGAGCGAGAATGGGATTGATAGTTTGGCTAAGAAAAATTTGCTTTCTGGAGTGAAACAAGCAAAGTTGAAGAAATGTGTTCATTGCTTAGCCGGTAAACAGAAAAGAGTTTCTTTTTAGAGTCATCCGCCTTCAAGAAAGATCGATTTGCTGGAGTTGGTACATTCTGATTTGTGTGGTCCTTTTAAGGTAAGATCTCATGGTGATGCAATTTACTTTGTGACTTTTATTGATGATCATTCTCGCAAACTCTGGGTATTTCCTTTGAAGTCCAAGGATCAAGTACTTGATGTGTTCAAGGGTTTTCAGGCCTTGGTTGAAAGAAAAACAGGGAAGACATTGAAATGCATCCGCTCAGATAATGGTGGTGAGTATATTGGTCCTTTTGATAGATATTGCAGAGAGCAGGGTATTAGGCATCAGAAAACTCCTCCAAAGACTCCTCAGTTAAATGGTTTAGCAGAGAGGATGAACAGAACTCTAGTTGAGAGGGTTAGATGTATGCTTTCAGATGCTAAGCTGTCAGATTCCTTTTGGGCAGAAGCACTTTATACTGCTGCTTATGTTATCAATTTATCTCCTGCTGTTGCTTTAGATAGTGATGTCCCTGACAGAGTTTGGACTGTTAAGAATATTTCATATGATCATCTTAGAGTCTTTGGGTGTAAAGCCTTTGTACATTTCCTAAGGATGAAAGGTCAAAGTTGGATGTTAAAACTAGGCAGTGTATCTTCATTTGTTATGGTCAAGATGATTTTGGCTATCGTTTCTATGATCCTGTTGAGAAGAAACTTGTTAGAAACCTTGATGTTGTGTTCTTTGAAGACCAAACAATTGAAGATTTTGACAAAGCTGACAAGGCTGATTTTCAGAGTAGTGAGAGCTTAGTTGAGGTTGATCCAGTTCCTTTGACTATTGCACCGGAAGAAAATCTTCATAATGATGAAAATCAAGTTGATAATGAAGATGGTGATCATGTTCAGAATGACCGTCATGATGTTGTTGATGCTCAAGTGCAAGATGATGTGGTTGTCCAACAACAAATTATAGATGCTCTAGAGAGTTCTCTCATACGATCTAGTAGAGAGAGAATTCCTTCATCTCGTTATTCTCCCAATGAGTATGTACTCTTGACTGACGGGGGAGAACCTGAGAGTCTTGATGAGGCCATGGAAATTGAAGAAAAAGAAAGGTGGTTTGATGCTATGGACGATGAGATTAAATCCTTGCATGATAATCATACCTTTAATTTGGTTAAGTTACCTAAAGACAGAAAAGCTTTGAAAAACAGGTGGGTTTTTCGGGTGAAACATGAAGATGGTAATCCAGTTCCACGGTACAAAGCTAGATTAGTTGTCAAGGGATTTAATCAGAAAAAGGGAGTTAATTTTGATGAGATATTCTCTCCAGTTGTGAAGATGTCATCCATTCGTGTGGTTCTAGGCTTGGCTGCAAGTCTACATTTAGAGGTTGAGCAAATGGATGTTAAAACTGCTTTCCTCCATGGTGACTTAGATGAAGAAATTTATATGGAGCAACCGGAAGGTTTTGAAGTCAAGGGTAAAGAGAATTATGTTTTCAAATTGAAGAAGAGCTTGTATGGTTTGAAACAAGCTCCCAGGCAGTGGTACAGGAAGTTTGGTTCTTTTATGAGTCAGCAGGGCTTCAAGAAGACTTCTTCAGACCATTGTGTTTTTGTGCAAAAGTTCTCTGATGGTGACTTTATTATTGTGTTGCTTTATGTTGATGACATGTTTGTTGTTGGTCATAATACTTGCAGGATTCAGAAGTTGAAGCAAGAGTTGAGTAAGTCTTTTGCTATGAAAGACATAGGACCAGCAAGGCAGATTCTTGGCATGCAGATTGTCCGTGATAGAAAGGCCAAGAAATTGGTATTATCACAAGAGAAGTACTTTCAGAAAGTACTTTGCAGATTCAGCATGGACAAAGCTAAGGTTGTCAGTACACCTTTAGCTATGCACTTCAAATTGAGCACGAAACAGTGTCCTTCTAGTGATGATGAGAAGGAAGATATGAAGAAAGTTCCTTATGCTTCAGCTGTTGGTAGTTTGATGTATGCGATGGTTTGTACAAGACCGGATATTGCTCACGCTGTTGGAGTTGTTAGCCGTTTTCTTTCTAATACGGGAAGAGATCATTGGAATGCTGTGAAGTGGGTTATGAGATATCTCTGTGGCACTTCTAGTCTGAGTTTGTGTTTTGGTACAGGAAAGCCTATTCATTATGGTTATACTGATTCAGACATGGCTGGTGATGTTGATACTCGCAAGAGTACTTCAGGGTACTTGGTTAATTTTGCAGGGGCAGCTGTGTCTTGGCAATCTAGGTTGCAAAAATGTGTTGCTCTATCTACTACAGAAGCTGAGCTTATTGTTGTCGTTGAAGCTTGTAAAGAATTGCTTTGGATGAAGAGATTCTTGGGGGAACTTGGTTGTGCTCAAGAGAGGTATGTGCTTTATTGTGACAGTCAAAGTGCTATACATCTTGGCAAGAATTCTACGTTCCATGGTCGGTCTAAACACATTGATGTGAGATAGCATTGGATTCGAGATGTGTTAGATTCTAAGTTGCTTGAGCTTGAAAAGATTCATACCAATGAAAATGGTTCAGATATGATGACTAAACCTTTGCCAAGAGGGAAGTTTGAAGATTGTTGCATGCTCGCCGGGATGGCGGTCTCCTCCACATAGTCGTGAGGGGGAGAATTGTTGGGTTATGGGTCTTTTTTCCTTTCATATGTGGATAAATAAAATCCCAATTTGGACCAATCCATTTTTGACCATAGGCCCATTCTTATTAGTCAAATATAAGCCTATTTAGGTCTTATTTTCATATACACAGAGTTTTTTCAGCAGCCAAAAAGAGAGAGAAAAGAGCAGTTTTTCGCAGTCAAAATTCAGCCCTAACAGCCAACTTCAAATTGCGATTCCCACTTCGTTTCTTCTCCGATTGAGCTTATTTTTGGATAGCATATTATCTTCATCTCAATCTTTGATTAGGAACTGACAGATTTGGATTTGGTGGCCTGCAGCTTCAGTTTTGCTGTCATGAATAGTAGCTGCGAAATTGGTCATTTTGCTCCTTTAATTCTCTAGATTTGGTGCAATCTCATTTTGTTGTTGCTCGTTGTTTGGAACTTGTTTTGTGGACAATTTTGAAGAACAATATTGTAACTCTTGGTGATTATAGTGGAGCTTTTGGTCCCGTGGTTTTTTACTCTTCACATCGAAGGGTTTTCCACGTAAATCTCGGTGTCTTGTGTGATTGGTTTATTATTGTCTTGTTATATTTGTTTGGTTGAATTACTTGCTGCCTTACTATTATATTGCTTGTGGTTGTTTGTCTTCTCTTGGTTCATATCGAGAAGCGAAAGTATAAACTTGGGTATTCTTCCGTTGTTATCCTGCCAGGCATTCTTTGTTAGTGCCTTGTCTTTCCCAACATTTTCTTGGTAAGACTGCCCATATGTTTCCTAGTGTGAATGCTCAAACTATGAGGAAAGGTAAGGCCCTTAATAAAGAACAAAAATTATTAGTAGCAGCTTGAGTGACCAAAGAGGAGGTGGAAATTGCACTCGAAAGTATACGTGATAAGAAGGCCCTAGGAATCGATGGTTTCAATGATTTCTTATTTAAAAAGGCGTGGACAGTGGTTGGAGAGAATAGTGGTTGGAGAGAACATTATGAATGAAGTTTTGAAGTTTTTTGACATAGGATACATGTACCAACCAGCCTATTAACTGTATAGTCGGGACTCTTATTCCCAAGATTGACAATCCAAGTAAAATTGGGCAGTATAGACCTATTTCATATTGCAAAATATTGTACATGATCATTAAAAAAGTGATTAGTAAAAGATTGGAGAAGGTGATGAGCTCTTTAGTTGATCCTAATCAGTCATATTTGTGCCAGGAGGGATGTAAATGACAATATTATTCTTAAGCATGACCTAGTGAAACTGTATAATAGGAAAGGTATTTCCAAGAGATGCATGATAAAAGTTGATACGAAGAAAATCTATGACTCAATTGAATGGAGTTTTATGGAGCAAATATTATATGAATTAAAGTTTCCAAGTAAAGTGATCAAGTGGATAATGCAGTGTATCACCACGGTATCTTATTTATTTCAGGTTAATTTAAGAACAACAAAACCATTTAAAACTAAGAGAGGGGTTAGACAATGGGGCTCCATGTGCCGTTTTCTATTTGTATTGGATATGGACTATCTCACCAGGAACTTAAAAACTCTACATACAAATCCAGAGTTCCATTACCATCAAAGGTGTGAGAAATGGCGAATCATTGCAGATGATTTACTGATACACTGTAGGGGTAATATCAAATCTGTTAGAAGCTTATATAAGTGATTTATAATTTTTATAATGCATCGGGGCTGGTGGCAAATGTGGATAGAAGTTGTGTTTATTTTGTAAGGATAAAACAAAATGCGCAAGAGAAAATATTGCTCTTGGAACATCAATTTACGAAATGAGAGCTCTAATTTAGGTACTTAGGAGTCCCCTTGAGTAAACCCCTTATTGACAAAATTCTAAATAGAGTCACTTGTTCGACAAATAAATTCCTCCCGTATGATGGTTACCTCAATTGGTAAAGAGTGTCTCGCTTTATATATAAACCTTTTGGGCACAAATCTTGCACTTCCAGAGAGGAGCCTACATGCCATGAGAGTATACGTAGAAAGACTTTGTGGACAGGTAGTGTGGAGGCATCAAAGAAAGCATTCATAGCTTAGAAGAAGCTATGTTGGCCCAAAGCAAGTGCAGGTTTGAATTTTCTGGATGTCTCTATTTGGAATAATACATTCATTGGGAAGTTACGTGGAATCTCTGTAAGAAAAAGAATAAACTATGGGTGGAATGGTTAGATAGCTACTATGGGCAAAGGGGAATCTGGGGCATCTAAACAAATCAATTTTCATGGTTGGTACAATGAATTCTTTAAGCACATAAAACTCTCCAAGCTTCAATCTACAATGAGCAAAATTTAAAACAAATGGAAGAGTACTCTATTAAGAAGGTTTATGAAAGGATGACAGGAGAAAGGGAGAAAGTCGAGCGGAAAAGGCTGATATGGCCAAGTTATGGTGCATCAAAGTGGTTTTTCATACTGTATTTATCTCAAAAAGAAGGTTTTCAATGAAACATAGAATGAAAAATCGGGGAGTAATCTAATTTTACATGTCCCTTATGTCAAGTGGATGATGGGAATATTGATCACCTCTTTTTTGCATGCTTGTTCAATGCTGGAATATGGAAGAAGTTGCTAGCTTGGTAAGGAATAGAACGTTCATAAGGGAAGTGGCATGAAGATATACAGTGGGAAACAACATATATATGAAGAGCAATACCAGCAAAGCCATAGTGTATTGGACGGTTCTGCCAGGAACCATCTATCGCGTATTGATAGAGTGCAACAACAAAATCTTGCAGTCCAAACAGAGAAATGAGGAGTTCATGATTAGGCACATCATTACAGATATACAAGGAAGAGGATCCCATTATAGGAATATAGGCTGTAGACTCAAAGAACACAATGTGTACCCTTAGGATAGAAGCCGTGAGAGAAGGATAATAGATAGAGTGGGATGTTACAACAAGTTTTGGAGCATGTATATCCAAGTCTGCTATTTTTTCCCTAGTTTTGTAACGTTCACTTTGGAAAATAAAATATTAATTAACAAAAATCAATTAATAGTTTTTCCCAAGGCTCTAGCTTGGCAAGAACATCAGCAAGCTCACTTCAGAAAACTGTGAGGTTCCAGCCCCATATTTCTTTTCTCAATGTCTTAATTTGTTACAACAACATACCAACTAAATCTTATCAAGATAATACTTAAGTTCCAAAGTTTGAAACTAAAATATTTTTATGATGTCATTGGTGACATCATTAGTCAAAAATTTATTTTCTAAATAGAGCATTCTTGCTCATTTGTTGAACACACCTAGTTAGAGAGAAAATCCATTTTGACAGCAAAGTGAGGTATTCCATAGACTATACCAGAAAAATAGTCTATGAAGAAAAATAAAGTGTGAGCGATATTTTAGTAAGGTCAAAACCAAAAGATTATTGTTCCTTTTGATTGTGTTGTAGTCACTTTGAGTATTGTATTCATGACTACACAGTGTAAAATTCCTTACTATAGTGATATCAATTGCTCCTCTTAGCCCGTGGTTTTTCCCTTAGATAGAATGGTTTCCACGTATATTATTGGTGTTATTATTTTCCCATTTTATTTCCATTACTTTTACCATATATATTTTTGTCAGAGTATGCTCTGTGGTTGCAGCAGGGTCTGAACATCCACATCAGAAAAGATTTACTTTGATTCGTGATAACAATATTGTTGGGGAAAATAATGGAGGTCAACAAAGTAGAATGATTACTTTGAACGGTGATAATTATTCCATTTGGAAGTAAAAAATGGAAGATATGCTTTATGTTAAGAATTTTTACAAAGAAGTATTTACCACTTTCAAGTCTGATAAGAAAACAGATGAAGAGTGGAATTTGTTGCACAGACAGGTTTGTGGATTAATTTGCCAATGGGTTGACGATAATGTGTTGAACCATATTTCTGGGGAGACACATGTTGAACCCTATGGGAGTATCTTGAAAGTTTGTATGATCGGATGACTGGCAACAAAAAAATATTATTTATAAAGAAGATGTTGAGTTTAAAGTATCATGATGGTTCTCCGATGACAGACCATCTAAATAATTTTCAAGGGATCATGAACCAATTATCTGCTATGGGCATCAAATTTGATGATGAATTTCAAGGCTTGGTTCTACTTGGTTCCTTACAAGACTCTTGAGAAACATTTAGAAGGTCATTGTCAAATTATGCTCCGGATGGTATTAGCTTTATGGATTACTCGAGGAGTATAATGATCCAACACAAATTCAGGTTGCCAATGGTAGTAATTTATCCATTACCAAGGTTGGGCATATTGCTAAAACTTTCAAGAATGTTTTTGTATCACCAAAGAACTCCACTAGTCTTATTTCTGTTGACCAATTAGTAGATAACAATTGTAATGTGAACATTCCTCATAATGGTTGCCTTGTGCATGATCAAGTGTCGGGGACGATTATCGCGAAGGGGCCTAAAGTTTGAAAATTGTTTCCTATACACTTTCTATTCCTCTTGTTATGGCTTTTACTTCCACCACTACTAAGAATGATGTTTGGCATAAACGTCTAGGACATCAAAATTCTTTTGCGTTGTCTCATTTGTCTAATTCTTGTTTATTAGGAAATAAAAATCAATTTTTAGTTGTTTCCTTTGATTGTTCTGCGTGTAAATTTGGCAAAAAGTAAAACTCTTCCTTTTCCTAATTTTGGTAGTCGTGCGGCAAAGTGTTTTGATGTCATTCATAATGATGCTTAGGGAATTTCACCTGTAATTTATCATGCTCATTTAAAGTACTTTGTGACATTTAGAGATTACCATAGTCAGTTTATATGGGTGTATTTTCTTCGATCTAAATCTGAAGTGTTTTCCATATTCAAGAAGATTTTGGCTTACGTTGAGACTCAATTTTGCACATGCACCAAAGTATTATGATATAATTTTTTGTGGAGAATATATGTGCGATGAATTCAATAATTTGTTGCTTGAGAAAGGAATTGTATCACAACGCTCTTGCCCATACACGCCACAACAAAATGGGGTTGTTGTGCGTAAAAACCGACATCTTTTGGATGTCACTCGTACTTTATTGATTGAGTCCTCTATTATTGAGTCCTCTATTCCATCTAAATATTGGTTTGAAGTTGTGTCTTCTACTGTCTATTTGATGAATAGACTTTCACCTAAAGTGTTAAAACATCAATCTCTATATTATCGTCTTTTTTCACAAGTATCATAGCTATCATAGTTTTCATACATTTGGTTGTTTTTGTTTTGTGCACCTTCCTCGTTCTCAATGAAATAAACTTTCTGTTCGGTCTATTAAATGTGCTTTAATGGGAAATAGTACTTCGCAGAAAGGACTTATTAGTTGTGATCACAGTTCTAACAAACTTCATGTTTCTAGGAATGTTATATTCTTTAAGAATAGGTATTTCTTTCCTGCTCATGTTGAGTCATCTTCTGTTTCTCCACTTCTTCAAACTTTTCAAGATTAGTCATTGTCTTCTAAGCGGTTCAAACAAGGATTTGTGTATGAACAACATCGGCCAAATTTACCCCATCTTGAAACAGATCCACCACTTGAGACTTCTCCATAACAATAATCTAAAAAATTTTCAAGGCCTGCTCCTCTTGAGCCTCCTCGACGATCTACTAGAGTGTCTAAAACTCCTAAATGGTATGTTTTTTCTTCTACTTTATCCACTATCTCTATTCCAACAGGTTACTCACACGCCTCCAAGCTTGAATGTTGGCAAAAAGAAATGGAGGAGGAACTTTTGGCTCGTAAAAAAAATGACACATGGGACATTATTTCGTGTCCTTCAAAATTCTTTCCTATTGGATGTAAATGGGTTAATCAATTGAACTTCATTCTTATGGAACTCTTGATCGTTAAAAAGCTCGATTGTTTGTTCTTGGTAACAGATAAGAGCATGGGTGTAAGACCCCGAAAAATGACTTAGGTTAACTAATAACTATCATGTTTGTATTTATGGACTAAGGTCCTAAATTTTTTTTATTATATGGTATTGAGGAAGTGTCTAAAGTATTAGGTGTACTGGAAGTCGAACGTCAAGGGACAATTAAGACATTCGACGACTAAGTCACCGATGTGCCTCATATGTTGTTTTAGGTGTTATTATTTGATTCATGAAGTTTTAAGGTCTTTATATTAGTTATTATATCATTTATATGCAGTTTGTCAAGTTTCGTGGAGTTTGGAGGTAAAATGTTCAAGAACGTACATGAAGTTCAAAAGATGTGCCTTGAAATGACCTTGTGTGTGTCTATACATGTTTCATCGAGTTTTACGTGATCGTTTTGGGTGAAATTCATGTGAGAGGTTCTAAACTCATGTAAAATAATAATTAGGTTGGAAACATTTGGGTAAACCATCCCAAGGACCAACTAAGGGTCCTTGAGGAAGGACCCATGTTGGTGGCCAAAACTTCCCAAAGGCAGTCTACTTACAGATCACAATTGACGGCCATTGGCTTGGTCGACACCCCTTTGGTGGTGGGACTCATTTGGGATTTATATTGGGGAGATAATATCCCATTTCCAAGTCTCTGAACCCATCGACAAAAGCGAGGATGACCCATAAATGGACCTACGCCCTGTCGATGGTTAACCGTCGATGGTCACTGTGGCCTGCGTGCAGTTCACTGTTAGTTAGGGGTGATATTATAAATTCGGACCACTTCCAAATAATAGTATTGGAGGTTTATTAGGGGTACTTTAGGTATCTTAAACATGTATATAAGTGTTAACACTTAGAATATTTCATTCTTCAAAAGCAAAAACCCCAAAATCTCTTAAGAAGTCCCAAAGACTCCATTGAATTCCAAAATCAAGGAAGAGATTCGTGTGACGTTTTGAGTGGATATTATTCATAAAAGTGAATAATTAGATTCATTTAGGTATGGATATTGACCTTTGAAGTCTTTTTATCAAGGAGCCCCAATTCTCAAGATGTTTTCTAAAGTTTTCAAGTTGAATTGTCCAATTTCATGATTCTACCATAGGTTCTCGCATCAATTGTTTTAAACGTCTATTATGTATAATATTGATGTTTTATTGATGATTTTAACCTTAATTACTTATGAATCTATGAATTGGATGAACCCAGATTTTGACTATGTTATGGGTTACTTGATATTGATCTAATGCTAATGAATTATGGTGCAGATTTCTATGGGCTTTCTAAAGATGCAATGATTGTATTATATTGATGACTCTCTATTGAATTTACCTAGTTTTATTGATTTTCATTGTTTCTACATTGGATTATTGTTCATGGCCATTGGTAAGGGCCTTATATTATTGAATTGAACGATTTAGCATCAAGTTGATGTGTTGAGGATGTGGTGGTGATAATATTCCCTAATTCCTTTATTTTTATGTCATTTATGCTCTAAATATGTTTTTATTGGTATGGTCCACTTATTGTGGAGGTGTTATGTGCTTTACTTGCAGTTGATGTGGCCTTGTCAGCGTTATTTTATGCAATATGATG
Organism: Solanum lycopersicum; assembly: GCF_036512215.1. Classification (NCBI taxonomy): domain Eukaryota; kingdom Viridiplantae; phylum Streptophyta; class Magnoliopsida; order Solanales; family Solanaceae; genus Solanum; species Solanum lycopersicum. The sequence continues at coordinate 17,390,577 of NC_090801.1, read as the reverse complement.
ATCATAGCCTTGTTGGCACTAATTGAAGTTATGTGTCTATTTGTGTGATTCAGTATATGAAGTACGATGATATGTTTTTACTTGTTAAGCAATGTGAAAGTATATGTGATCTATTGTAGTTATGTAGGTGATCATGTTAGACGATGACCATGTGCTTATATGTGTAGTCTTAGATGTTGATACATGATTTTTCCTACTTGAATATATGAGTTATGATGGTTATATTTATAATGATATAGTAATGTATATGATGACATTAAAAAGATAAGGTTCATTCTTAAGTGCTAAAAGAATAATATGCTATATGTGATAAGGGAAAAGAATGTTGTGTCTTGTTCGGTAGACTTGTGCCCCTTACTTGATATATTTATGAATGATATGTGAATATGAGATGTCTTTACTAGGTAGGATTAGTTAACCCTTGTCATGTATGAATGAAAGATATGTGAGACCTTAGAAGAATTTAAGAAGGTCATGTACGTGGTAAAGTTTATGGTATGAATGTTGAAGTTGAGAGTCGTAATGTTATTATTTATGTAAAGGAATAGTGGACATAAGGTTAATTTGCTGGAACGACATCATATTAATCCTTAGGAAAGTCAAAATGAGCTATCTTAGTCACCATTAAAAGGTAGCCCTAGTGAACCTCTTTGGTATGGTGAATGTGATTGGGTTATGAATTAAATAAGGGACCCTCTTCATGTGATCATTTAATGTCAATTACACTATGATAAGCAAGGCTAGCACCGAGTGATTATGTAATGAATAGTAGCTATACTTGAGAATGATACTAGAGTACAATGTAGCTCTACTTGAGAATGAGACTACAGTACATAAAAGCCCTTCATACTCCTTAACCATGTGCCTGCATGGTATATGTCCTAGTTTTACCCTTGTAAGTAGAACACCCTCATCGTAGTAGGTTAGAACTACGGATTCCATGTCTAGCTATCATGGTCTATGTCTATTATTGCCTATTCTCCTTATGTGGGATACTTACTAGTACTAGAGAGGTTCTATGAAGTTTAGGTAGTGTTATGGGACGCTACCTAGACATAGCACAATAGGCTTTGAAGGTGTTAGTTAGAGTCCCTAGGTCTTGTCTAAGACCATTAATTGAATGTCCTTTATGTGATGTATTAGTCTTAATGAACTAATGACTTATGTTAGGAAGTATGTAAAAGGAATAAGTACATATCTAGAGTAGTTAAGGGTTGTCTAGTTAAGGTGTGAAGGGTGCATAGGAATGGTCATTTCGTATCTTACCTAGATGAGTCTTAAAAATGACTCTAGTTAGGGAAGATTTGGATTATGTGGACATGATCGGAACTTAGGAAGTCTTATGAATTATTTAGATAGTCTTGAAGAGTTCATGAACGTTATCTTCTTGATCTACTCAAGTAAGTCTTTTAATAGCCTTTGATGACGAAATGTCATATTGTTTATGTGTTGATATGTTTGATGTCTTGAAGTGTGTATGTGACCCATTATAAGCAATATTAAGGTCGTTTAGGCACATCTATATAGGATGTATGGGCGGTCTCTTTTTGTGTGACTTAGGTGAATGTTAGGATAACTTTTAGTGAGATAATTACATGCTAAAGGTTGTCTAAAGTGAAGGTTAAGTATTTCACTATACAATGAATAGACTTCACTGTAACAGTGAATCGACTCGCTGTTAAGTGAGCCTAAAAATGCATTAATTTGTTTAAATATTATCTTATAAGTTTCTATGTTGATAAATGTTGTTCTTATGATTTTTAAACGAAAAGATGCATATTTCCAATAAATGTCTGTTTTCATGATTTTTATGCATTATATCATACTTTTTACATGTGGTTGTACTCTATGCTTTTATCTATCTATATAGTTCTTGGTAGGTGAGGAGCTTTTGGGAAGGAAGATTGGACCGTAGAATCGTTCAAAAGGAGTTGAAGTATGTCCTCATTTGACCCGAGGGCATATATGTCTCTTTTGTTTTACATTCTAAGTATTTTAATAGACTAAGTAATTGGGCCGTGTACCAAGTATTCTTGTGCCTTAAGATGATGAGATTGAGACTTAGTATTTCCTATTGCTTTATATGAAAGAGTTTTTAAAGACTATGATATACTTAGTGAAACGTTTTAATTCCACACTAATTTTCACTATGTTTATGCGATGAATGATATGAAAGGGCTTGTATAAGATCCCTGAGAGGTCAAGTACACCGGTTGCAATCCGAGATTGCGCCTATCTTCTAGGGTGTGGTTTCAAGATGTGACAATGGGGCGGGATATGAGGAGACTTTTGCACCAGTAGCAAAAATGAGTACGGTGCGAACAATTATTGCCATTAGTGATGCACAAAACTTGTTTGTTTATCAAATGAATGTCAAAAATGGTTTTATCCATGGTGATCTCAAAGAAGAGATTCATATGAAACCTCCACCTGGTTTGTTCTCATCCCCTACATCAGATGTATGCAAGTTGAAACGGTCTTTGTATGGATTAAAACAAGTTCTAAGAGCTATATTTGATAATTTCCCGTCTACTTTGCTACAATTTTCTATTGAGAAGAGAAACTAGGACTCGTCTTTGTTTCTTCGAAAAACATCTATAGCTTGTGTTCTTATTTTGGTGTATGTAGATGACATTAACATCACAGGAACTGATTCTTCATTAATCACTAGCCTCGAACAACAATTTAAAGATTCTTTTCATATGAAAGATCTTGGTACTCTTACACATTTTTTGGGTTTGGAAGTTCATAATATTGCTTTAGGTGTGATTATAAACCAATACAAATATACTCAGAAAATGATTTCTTTGGCTGGTCTTCAAGATTCCTCCTCCGTAGATATTCCATTGGAATTCAATGTGAAGTATCTTCGTGAGGAAGGTGATCTTCTTCCTGATACAACTATGTTTCGACAATTAGTTTGGAGTCTATATTACCTTACTATTACTCGGCCTGATATCTCTTTGCAGTGCACTAAGTTAGTCAATTTATGCAAGTTCCCCATCATCTCCACTTGCTGGTTGTTCGTCGCATCATTCGATAATTTATAGGAACATCTACTCGTGGATTGTTCTTTCCAAGTGGTTCTCCTATTCGTCTTAATGCTTTTAGTGATTATGAATTGGCGGGATGTCCTGATACTCGTCGTTAAGTCACCGGTTGGTGCATGTTTCTTGGAGAGTCATTGATATAGTGGAAGAGGAAAAACCAAGATCATGTGTCAAAATGTTCAACAGAGGCTTAATATCGATCCATGTCTACTGCTTGCTCCGAGGTTGAATAGCTTCGTGTATTACTTGTGAGATTGGATTTCCTCAATATCATCCTACTCCTCTCTATGATGATAATACAAGTGCTATTCAGATTGCTACTAATCCAATTTTTCATGAGAAGACCAAACACATCGAAGTAAAATGTCATTACATATGAGAAGTTGTAGATAAAGGATTCCTTACTCTTCCACATGTGTCCAGTGATCTGCAAATAGCTGATTCGTTTACAAAATCTATGGCACGACAATGTCATCAGTTTCTAGTAGACAAATTGATGCTTCTTGATCCACCAACATCAATTTGGGGGGGGGGGGGGGATGTTACCATGATGGAAATATAAATAATTGTATACATTAATGTAATTATATAATGATATAAATTAAATGATCATATATATTTGTTGTAGAATCAAAGGAATAAATATTGTTATAGCATAGCGTATTTGGAGGATTGAATAAAAGATTTGTAGAGATAGAATAACTGATCTTTAGGGATAGGAATAATGGAACTTTAGGGATTTGTAATTTTTATCCTGTCTATATAATGGAAAGTCTCTCACTTTGAGAGGTATTATGCAAAACCGACACACATCACTGTTGAATAAATGATTCATATGAAAGAAGAGGAAAGTTGCTACAACTTTGTTTTAGTACTCTTTATCTTTTTTTGTTCCTAAACTAAGTAGTTAAATTGGAAACCTTTATCCGAAAAACTTTTAACCTTCCTCATCTTGTTGATTGTATAATTTAAAATTTTAGTAGATACAACAAAAGAAATATTATTATCTCCCATTAACCTTATAATCAAATCTTCTCACATACAAAATTAATCTACTTCATAACAATTTCACTATTTTGTTAATTTGTTATAAGGTTTTAAGTTTACCTTGACTGTATAATTTGTTAGAAGCGACCCTTCTATGAAAGATATAAGAATGAAATTTGTTAGAGTCTATTTCTCTTAAAAGTCTCTGTTAAAATAACATACTTTGATCCTTGTCATGTTTTCTTATTCCACAATGATGTGGATTACATTCACATACAATCCAAGAAATTTGTGCATATTGGTGAAGGTTTTAAAATGGACACATGACTTCACCCCTACGAAGGAAACTTCTATTGTGGTAGTTTGGGTGCTCATACATCAATTTCTATGGATTTTTTTTGGTGAGTTCATTTCGAACTATAGTTGGTCTTGACAAAGCTACATACTCAAAATCTAGGGGCAACGTGGCCAGAATTAAAGTATAGATTAACCTGCTAAAACAAAAAGTGGATCAACTTTTGTTGGGATTCAACTGACTTGACGGGGGAGAAGATGGAGTGTGGATGAAATTTAAGATCGAGGATGTCCCTTTATACTGCTATAATTTTCATCTATAAGGTCACATGGAGAATCAATGTAAGAGAAGTGATACTGTTCAGATAAGCAACAATCAAGATGAGGATGGTTTTACGTAGGTTATCGGAAGAACCAAGAAAAATGCAAAATATAATGAGAAAACCATCAAACAAGGACAAAAGAATGAACAATGATAGGAAGACAGATCAGAAAAACAAGAATGACGACAATGAAAATTAAACAAAACAAGCTACAAAGGCTTGATCATCTGGATGAATATTGATACCCCAAATTTACACTTATTAAATAAGTATAAAGTGTTTGTTGTTCAAATATACAACCTTACAATAGTTAGAGTAGATCCGACAAAAATTTAGACTTTGTTCAGTTACTATTTGATGACATGACAATATTCTGAGTAAATTTTGATAATGACAAACAACCTATTTTCACAAAATTTCCACGACTTGTAATAGTGTCCAAATAGGTTGACCTTCGGTGGTGTCTTCATCTGAGTAAGAAGGACTATATCTCTTAATTTCTTGACATCAGATGAAAAACCACTTTCAACTTTTTCTTTCCCTTTGTTATTGGTTGGACATGGAGGATCCTTAAAATCGTCATCTGAATCAATTGTAGCTGCTATATGTGGTTTAACAAACTGGGGAGGCAAATCAAGAATCGGATTTTCCATTAGAGTTGCACTTATATTCTGAAAAATAAGATATTAAATTAAAATGTATTCATCTTCACATATACATTTATAAACCAATCAAATATGATGTAATGTGTATATATAAACATGTGCAACTATATGATTATGTAATTGTATAAATATATACACAGTCATTTGTATAATTGATGTAGATGTTTACAGAACCGTAATGCATATTGAAATTATTGTCGTCTCAATACATGCCCTTTGCAAAGTAATCTAGACGAGGGGAATTTTTTTTCATCGTCCAATTGAGGATTCTAGGAATGTGGCTAGACACTTTGACAACAATTTTATTATCAAAGAATGAACAACATACATAAAACCAAACTTGCAAAGCAAGTGAAAAACCAAATTGCCTGTAATATGGGGTAAAACCTTATCTAGTTTGAAATACTTCAGACATATTTTACCTTTTTTTTAACTTTTTGCTTCCAAATAATGAGCTATTAAACTCCAGATGATTGATTTTGATTTCTTACTATCATGGAATTCATCATCAAAGTAATCATCCTTACGCAATCAACAAACTTTTGTTAATACCTTCCATGATTTAACTCAAGTTAATTTCAAAATGAAAGAATTTTAATATGTGGTGTTAAAAGTAAAGTTGTCATAATTCTGAGTGTCTCAATATTTATATACAATTCCCACCACTTAAAATAAGTAGGATTGCCCGTGTGCCAGACGAGCATGGTATGAAATGGGTCTTATTGAACCTTCAAAATATTCCACTTGCTCTATCTCGCATGACTTTTTTTATGAATTAGGTCCACCAAAATCAAAATAGCATCAGACCTACTAATTTGATTCTAGAGCAATTGAATTTTTCGTCCAAATATATCATCTTCTCCAAAACAAAAAAGACCAAACGTTTTACTCTTTTTTCCCTGTGTTGCTGGTAGCACTAACTCAATAGATTGGGGGCGTAAAGTGAAACTTTAAAAAAGAGTCCTAATTTGAAAAAAAAATCATCATATATAGTTTTAGTTATAATATACTTTTCTAGTTTTATTAGATGTTAAGTTATTAATTATTTTTTTATAATCGATTTCATTTAGTAATTCCTTTTCAATTGATAATATACCTATTTCATTCATTTTATCTTAAGATATTGAATATCTTAGATGAGATTTTATCAATCTTTGTTTTGAAAAACTTCTGCCAGCTAAAAACAAAAGTTATGTGAATTATTAACATTAACCCTTAAGTAATACATGAATTAAGAAAACAATCAAGTCTTTTTATTATATTGGGTATTTCCATTAGATCATTATGCTATATCTATATTATTTCTCTTATGAATTTTAATTCAAAAAAATAAATTTAAACCATCAATATTAGAATAACTATTAAGTGTTAAAGAAAGTTCAACGTTAAGATCATTTTTTTTTTGTAATTCTCATCATCCAGTGATCTCAATTTTTTACCTCTACATAAAGACTCAAAATATTTCATGCAACGACCTGATTCCGTCATTATGAAAGATTCAATGAAGAAATAATTGAGGCAAGAATACTCTTTCATAGTAACTATGAATTTCCCAACCTAGTCCAGATTTTTATAAAATTTTTGTCATTAAGGTGTGGGGAAAACCAATTAATCAATGATATATAGAATTGTGAATTTGATTACATGAGTGTGATAGCTAAGATGTTAAAGAAATAGTAGGACTTTACAGAATTGAATTCGTACGAGTAGAACTTCCGAAAATGATCTTAGCAAGAATAGGTACATTTTGTCTCTGTTGAGGCCGCTGTAGCGGGATAATGGGGGATGCAGAGGGTCCGCTATAGTGGCATGGGTCCTTTATAGCGGGCCAGATGCGACTTAAAGTCATAAATAAACCCCCTAGACGCCATTATTGGCACTTTTTGACTTTTAAAGCTAAGGCGGCGACCTCAGACGAGCTCTTATCAATTTGTTTACACTTCTTAAGGATAAATATCACGAACCGGGTTCTTGAAACCAGATCGCAACTGGCGTCGTTGACCTCTCAGAGGTCGCAGACAAGCCTCATCTTGCATTCATCACATTCATCTAGTTGAATTTGCAGAAAATTTAAAACTTTTTATATGTATGAAGTATACATACACTTCATATAATTATTAACTAGATACATTATATACTAAGATCAACATAAGAGAACAAACATCTAACATAAAGAATCAATTTGAAACTGAAGATGAATATATCATAAATAGTTTGTCAAACATGGCCTTATTTGAAAGCTTCGAAATGAAGGTGCGAAAGAAACGTTATGGACAATATCCACTAGCTATGTCTAAAATTGAGGATAGACTAAATCTGTAGAATCCTCTAAATCACGAGGACCTACCAAATGGTTTGGAGAAACATTGAAGTCCAATCGCTGCAAGTGTCTTCAACCTTTCCTTTGACGTGCACCTATAAAAATAGTAAATAGTAGGGGGTTAGTACACCAGTTGTACTATGTATGGGTGTAAGCACACATATACATAAAGCTATGCATGATCAATGTAAGCTCTTCCTAAACGACATGCTATTTCTGGAATGTCTAGTCACTACACTATCTTAATTCATTGGTTGTGAATTGTGGTATGAATATGATGTGTTTTAATGCATTCAAAGAACAAAACTATTTTTCTATATGATTACGATACATTACTATCATCAACATAATTTTTGAACAACTCGGGCGAAGATTTGAGATTTTGATCCTCTTAGGATGAGAGCTCCTCTTAGTACAATTAAATTATTTTTCAGTCTTTCTCTTCTTCTTGTTATGTAGTTCAATAACTCCTTTGGTACTGTGTTTTACTTACAGGTGCAACGATTCATTGTAGTCCCATACCCATAATGAGTCGATGTACGTAATCCAAGGACTAAGGAATGATTTCCCTAACTTATAGTGAGTCATTCTTTACACTATATATTCATTTCCTTTCACAAGCAATTCTTTATTGATCATGCCACTGATATCATTACTTTTATGTTTTATATATTATACATTTCATATACATGAGACTTTGGAATCGTTGATGTAGCATAAGACATCTTAAGTGAGGTACCAACATATGGGACCTCAACCCGAGGGCCTTTTTTAGCAAACAGAGAGTCTTCTTCATTGTTCATTCGTACTTCACATTATTCATTTCATTCATTCGTAGGCTGATGTAAACACCAACTATACCTAGGATATATTTTAAGACTCCCATCGGGATCATGAACTGCAATGATCAAGAATGACCTAATGTCATTATTTGAATATTATTTCACCTCCTAATTGTCTTGCACAAACACCTTCTGTATCGTTCATTTCGTTATATTTCATACATTGAGGAACTCCAACCTTAAACGATATAGATCATGTGAGCATCATGAAATCCAGTGTCTACCCCACACTGAAAAGAGGTGGAATCACCAGCCAAAGTGACCCAAAACATGCTAGCGTACATGGGAATTGAACCCCGCCAGATACGTATATTGGCAGTATAGTTTCGAAGACTTGGAGATATAAGGAGACCCATACCCGGAATGCGGTACAGTCTCATCTCATTAGATTTATGTGAACCTCCGCCCTTCCCGAAAGAAGGCATCATCGCTCATAGCTAGTCTATCCGTGCTCAATAATAAAGTTCTATTTCATTCAACTCATACGTCATGGAAGTTGGCTTCTAGTATGAGGACACCATAGCTCAATAGATTAGTTCTCATCTCATCATTAGTATTAAGTGTACATAAGTCTCAATACTATCATTAGAGTGTACATAGAAACTGGTCTCTTCATTAGCTTTACACTCTCATAGGAGAGTATGTTTTGGTAACATTTACATACATTATTGATGACTTGGCATTCTTTTCTTTACATTGATGAAATGTGAATTGTCCTTACATAACATATTTGGTGTTAATTAGACTTGTTTCACACATTCTAAAACCTTCATTCGTAAGTATATTTAACATAGTAGCTTAGGTGTAAGTGAGGCTTGTCTCACTTCTTTTAACACCTAATTCTGGTCAGTTTCTTAAATTAGACATCTTTAGTTATGTTATTACTCACTTTACTTGCTTACTTTCGTTTGATAGCTTCATATCATCGTTTATGGACAATGAGAACTTCATTTAATGAATTACATATGTTCATAGTTCATTTGGTTAGGGCATGTTGGGACTTGTACCAATGGTTGGCATGCCATTGGATATGGATTCATTGAATTACCTTAGATGTTCTTATATTGTCATTTCAATACTTTTATCTATATATGATTTACATAAAATTAGTATTGACCTAGAAAATTTGAAAACTGACTTCATTGCCAATTTACTGGCACAAGCCAAAGTCACACTCATTCATGTTTAGTTTGGTATACCTTAGCCATTAGCTAATTTTTTAATTATTTAAAGATAACATTATAGACAATTTCATTCATCACTCTTAGACGATGTATTATTAGCCATTTTATTGGCATAAGGCACGCAATCCATTCAAGTATAATTTTGTAGAATCATTAGCCAATTCTATTACATATTTTGAAAATAATGTTGGATATAAATTTATCGGCATAAGCCAAACTTTCACTACACTTGACCTTTTAATCTTTGATTAACTTACAAGAACAATTCAATGCTTTATTTGTCCAAGCTATGAAATTTTTTTGGCATTATAGATTCATGAACTAGCTTTGATTCTTTATGAAAGTTATAACTACTTTTTCAATGCTATTACGTACACGAGTTCATGTGGATAGGGTGTGTTGGGACTTGTCCCATTTATTAGCATACCCTATGAGTTCATTGATGTGGAGATTGGTATCACTTTGTTAGGATTACTTGACACATTTTGGGAGATAATATTTTGGGCATAGTTTTTCTAGCCAATTTGTTGGCATAAACCAAACTTTCACATATTTTGGTAATTTAAACTTCATTTGTTGTAAGTCAACCTTTTTAAATTCAATTAACTTATAATTATTATTCAATGAACAACTTATAACAGTATACGCAACTTCACAAGCAACTCATAACAACTTAATCTTTCTCGAACACAAAACTAAGCATTATGTCATTGCTCAATCTGTGTAACTAATCACTCAGTCATCCGAATCCAATCTATAGACCTCATTAATCATTAAAAAATTATGAACTTATAAAATCGGTTAGAACCACATACCAACAACATGTTCAAGATTACATCAATATACTTAGAGAATCAAAAACAAGGATAACTAGGGAGATGGACGTTTAACATCATTGGTAAACAACCCTAGTTTCGAAATTCATGAGTTTGAAACGTTTGAAAAGCCTCTTGGAGAAACAATTCTATGAGAGAAAACCCATACCTTAAGTATAAACTAATATACAAAAACCACCTTGAACGAACCTTGAAGAAACCTCGAAGAAACCTTGAAAATCATCTAAGAAATTTTTTGTTTTTTTTCTTGCTTTTTGTTCACTGTTTTTCTAGCGCTTGTTTTCTGGTTTTAGTTGTGTATTTGTTTGAGTTTGAACGTGGTTTTTAGGTTTAGAAACTGACCTTGACTTACTAAACTTAGGTTTTAATAAGTTAATTAAATAAATTAATTAACTAAGTACTAAAAAACCCCTCCTAAGTTGACTATACATAGGAGAACATAAAACTTAGTCAAATCTGGAAATTGGTGTTGACTATGGTTTTGGTCAACATTTTTGAATTTATATTAATCAATTAAATCCTTAATTTAATTAATTTAGGTTCCTAGGGTAAGTACTAAAGTACCCTCAATTCATGGGAACAAAAATTAACCATTTTGGACCATCCTTGGTTAAGTACTAGGATGTTTCTTAAGTTGTACTAGGTTAGTGTAAGAATTTTGGTTTGAACCCTTTAATTCAATTAATTAAATGGATAATTTGATTAAGTAAGTGACCTAGGGAAATTACTAAAGTACCCTTAATTCGTTATAACCATAACTAATCCTTTGAACCATCCTAGGTTAGGTAATAGGTTGTCTTTTTCTTGTGTTAACCGAAATCTAGAAATTGTTTTGTGATTTTGGTTTTGCCCATTTAAATTAATTTATTAAGTTTATGATGTAAATAATTAAGTATCATAGGGTAATTAATAAAGTACCCTTAAGTCGTTAGGATCTTAACTAACTCTTTAGACCATCCTAGGCTAGGTACTAGGTTGTCCCTTTCTTGTCTTAACCAAAATCTAAAAAATTTCTTTTTATTTTCGGTTTTATCCCTTTTAAATTAATTAATTAATTTGCTAAATTAATTAATTAGGTAACCTAGGATTATTACTAAAGTAACCCTAAGTTGTTAGGAACATAACTGACCTTTTGGACCATACAATGTTAGGTACTAGGTTGTCTCTTTAACTTGTACTAGGTTAGTGTCAACCCAGTTTTAGTCCTAGGTTGTCGGGTGCACTAATGGGTCCAATTAGGCTAGTTAGTTATTTGGAGCAGTAGGTTAGAGTCTAAAATTTGTTAGGACATTAGGCCCACATGGAGTGGTCCGTTATACACGTTTTTGTACCCTTTATTAACCTAATTGAATTCGGTTTGGGTGGTCCCCTCGTTTGGTGCTTCTTCACATGTCTTGCACATTTGCTTGCACATGGGTTGGTTATAATTTCATAACTAACTCTTAATTTATAGTTCCTTTAGGAATATTTACTTACTGTCCCTAGGACCCTCACTATGTCCTTCGGCACTCTTTAATTTACATGATAATCTTAAATGGTCATGTGGAATGGTACTAGGCTTGACACTTGGATGCCTATTACTTTGTGCGAAACTATTCATAATGGATTTTCTTTTAACTTAGGGTCTTCATTGCAGGTACATTTATTGAACATCAATCTTGGATTGGGGTATGACAACTCAAAAAGTATATTTCTTATTCGTATATAAAAAAAATTGGCAAATATCCCTTTGCCAATTTTTTGCATATTATGCCCAATATTTCTCAATATTGGGCATTGGGGTGCCTATGTACCCCTGATAGGCTATCCTAAGGGCATACTAGATTTTCATTAGACATATGATTTTCCATAATTTTACAATAAAGGTAAGAGTTAACACCTCGAATTCATCTTCTCGATCCCTAGAATCTATTTTCTTGGGTTATTATAAACGGGGAAGAGTTTTGATCTGATAATTATGGTAGAAAAGCCCTAAGTTGGGTCTTAGGATCTTCGGTTGGTTTAGGGTTATTGGGTTTGTTATAATCTGGATAATTTGACCATTGATTAGTAATCCTTGCATTTACTAATTTTTGTAAACCTAGAACAATCGAAAAGAATTCAGAAAGGGAAGATTCAAATGCCTAGTGGATTGAAGCTTGGATTCGAGGCAGGTGACGATTGTAATTTAATATTAGTGTGATATATGTTTGTAATTGATTTGTTAAAATGCATGTATATGTACGAATGTTGTATTATTGATCACCTTAATCAATCAATCATCTCTTGTTGTATGATTGTGATGACATACTTGTGATTGTGATTGCGGTGTGTGAATAGGGATTGGATTTCCACGATCCGGCAAGCTAACCTGGATTGGATTGCCCTATTCCGGCATAAATGTTGGATCAAGTTTCCACGTTCTAGCATAAAAAGGGGATCAAATTGTAACATTTCGGCAAGCTTGGTTTAGTTTATTAGTTTGTGTTGTAGTAGTAGTGGTTCTCTCCCCGGATGGTTAGTGTGGGTGCCAATCACGACGGATCGGGTTGTGATATTTCATATGCTTCAAATTATTTTGAACAAGAATATATATACTTATAAACTAAGAATATCAACAATAACAAGTTAACAAGAAAAAAATATAAAATAAATTTAGAACAACAAAACGTGGCACATATATGATAGGTTGATATAATTATATCGAAATAGTGTTGCGTTCCTTCACCTTAACGGTTGTTTTTTGCCCTTTTAGAGATTTATTGCATAAAATATAATCTATGCAATAACTATTTTGAATCTCAACCTTCAGTTATTTACTAGTAGGGTTATGTTCAATACTTATTTATTTGATACATAAGTAATGTCTAATGTTGTCACAACCCAAACCGGGTTGCGACTGGCACCCACACTTACCCTCCTATGTGAGCGAACCAACCAATCTAAACCTTAACATTTCAATATAATATAAACAGAAAGTAATGCGGAAGACTTAAACTCATAAATAATCAACTTCTATAACTCAAAAACTTATCATTATCCCCAGAATCTGGAAGTCATCATCACAAGAACATCTACTTTAAACTACTAATTCTAAGAGTTTCTAAGAAGCTAAAAATACATAAGAAGCTAGTCCATGCCGGAAGTTCAAGGCATCAAGACACGAAGGAGAAGATCCAGTCCAAGCTAGAAGCGTTAGCTCACCCTGAAGATCCGGTGTGACGAAGACTGGCTTGAGTTACTGTTGAGTCGAAGATGACGGCACGTTTGCTGCACTCCACAAATAACAAGAAGAAAAACATAAAAGTAGGGGTCAGTACAAAACACGGGTACTGAGTAGATATCATCGGCCAACTCAAAATAGGGAACAGTATATATATCGATATTATCGTAAATCAACTATAAAACTCAACATGTAGCAACAGCAAGTATTATAATCATCAATAAGTACCATCAAGTTCATCCATGAGGGCTCAAGCCTCGATACCATACTCATTTGGGAATCATGTTCATTAGATTGAGTATATTAACATCTCTCAAGATTCATTATCTTTATTTCTCTTGTGTCGGTACGTGACACTCCGCTCCCTCAATATTCGTTAATCCTCTTGTGTCAGTACGTGACACTCCGATCCCCTAAATCTATGTGTCGGTTCGTGACACCCGATCCCCTAAATCTATGTGTCGGTTCGTGACACCCGATCCCCTAAATCAACGTGTCGGTTCGTGACACCCGATCCCCTAATACTACGTGTCGGTTCGTGACACCCGATCCCCTAATACTACGTGTCGGTTCGTGACACCCGATCCCCTAATACTACGTGTCGGTTCGTGACACCCGATCCCCTAATTCTATGTGTCGGTTCATGACACCCGATCCCCTAATTCTACGTGTCGGTTCGTGACACCCGATACCCTAATCTCCTTCCATCAATTCATCAAGCCTTCTTTCTTACCAAGGCATCATCAATCCCATTATTTTAGTTCATCACGCCTTCTTTTATACCAAGGCCTCATTAATAACAAAGAGATTAAGATTTTGCAAGATTTGGGATTCAATAACTTCATCATGCTTATATAATCACAATTATATAATTACATTCATGCAACCATACAATTAAGCACATAGCAGGGTTTACAATATTATCAATACATATCATTCTCTATTAAGAGTTTACTACGAATATCGTAAGAGAAACCATAACCTACCTCCACCGAAGAATTGGAATCAACAAGCAATCTCCGAAGCTTTGATATTCTTCTTCCTCGTTCGACTCTCTCTCTCTCAATCGATCAATCTATCTCTCGCTTTTCTTTTCTCTTTTCTTATTCAAAACCCTCTTTCTTTTACCCCAAATTAACATATAATTAAGAATAAAAGATGGCAATAATACCCCACTAATTAACTTAGGGTTACCTCTTTTAACCCCCAAGAATTTGAGTTATTAATATAAATCCACGAAATCTATAATTAAGGAAAGAATAGTCCAAAAACGTCCCTTAAAACGTGTAAGGAAATCTGATTCTGCCTGGGATTTGCGCAACCTGTGACAGGCCGTCGTGCCTGCGACGGTCCGTCCTGCAGGTCGTCGCAAAGTTCAGAGAATGGATTTTCACTGAAGTCTCCTTGACGGTCCGTCACGCCTGTGACGGTCCTTCCTTCCATTCCGTCACGAAGTTCAGAGAGTCGATTTTCAGTACCCAATTTCAGATTTTCTAAGTGTTTTGAAACAAGACCCTGCGACGGTCCGTCGTGCCCATGACGGTCCGTCATGGGGTCCTTCGCTTCTGCCAGTTTTTCCAGAAATAAAGTCTGCTGCTCAAAACGACTAAACGGGTCGTTACATTAGATACCAATTTACCCATCGTTCGTCCCCGAATGATCAAAAGAAGGAAAACAAGGGCGAAAAGGAGTACCTGAATCTTTAAACAGATGTGGGTATCTTTCTCGCATATCCGCCTCCTTCTCCCAAGTGGCTTCTTCAACCGGTCGATTCTTCCATTGCACCTTGATGGATGCAATCTCTCTTGACCTCAACTTGCGAACTTCTCTATCTAAAATAGCAACAGGCTCCTCCTCATAAGACAAGTTCTCATCAAGCAAAACTGAATCCCAACGGATAATGTAGTTTCCATCCCCATGGTATCTTTTCAACATCGACACATGGAATACCGGATGTACTCCGGACAGCCCTGGAGGCAAGGCTAACTCATAAGCCACCTCCCCCACTCGCTTAAGTACTTCAAATGGTCCAATGTACCTTGGACTTAGTTTACCCCTTTTACCAAACCGCATCACCCCTTTCATGGGTGAAACTTTCAATAAGACTTGTTCACCTTCCATGAACTCTAAGTCTCTAACCTTTCGATCTGCATATTCTTTTTGTCTACTTTGCGCCGCTAGAAGCTTTTCTTGAATAGACCTCACTTTTTCCATCGAATCCCTCAACAGATCAGTACCCCAAGGTCTGACCTAGAACGCATCAAACCAACCAATGGGAGACCTACATCTCCTACCATACAATGCTTCAAATGGGGCCATATCAATGCTTGAGTGATAGCTATTATTGTATGAAAACTCCGCTAAGGGTAAGAAGCTATCCCAATGACCACCAAACTCTATCACACACGCACGAAGCATATCCTCCAACACTTGAATCGTTCGCTCAGACTGACCATCGGTCTGGGGATGGAACGCAGTACTAAGGTCCAACATAGTACCCAATTCTGCATGCAATGTTTTCCAAAACATAGAAGTAAACTGCGTACCTCGATCTGATATGATGGATAGTGGAACCCCATGCAATCGCACCACTTCCGAGATGTAAAGTTTGACTAACTTTTCTGCATTGTAAGTCACCTTGACCGGAATGAAATGAGCAGATTTAGTTAACCTATCAACAATCACCCAAATGGAGTCATACTTATCAATTGTCTTCGGAAGACCAACCACAAAATCCATTGCAATTCTTTCCCACTTCCATTCCGGAATGGGCATTCTGTGAAGTGTTCCTCCGGGCCTTTGGTGTTCATACTTTACTTGTTGACAGTTTGGACATTTGGCAATAAAATCCACAATGTCACACTTCATTCTACTCCACTAAAAGTGTTGCTTTAGGTCACGATACATCTTGGTTGCGCCCGGATGTATAGAATACCTTGAACTATGAGCCTCTGTCAGAATAGTATTGATCAAATCATCGACGCGGGGTACACATACCCTTCCCTTCATTCTCAAAACACCTTCCTCATCGATTTGTGCTTCCTTAGCCTCTCCTCGCAATACTTTATCTTGAATTCTGCGCAGTTTCTCATCATCAGACTGTCTTCCCTTAATCTTGTCAAGAAAGGAAGATCTTGCCTCCACAGAAGCCAACAATCCTCCCCTCTCATTTACTTCTAATCTCATCAAGTCATTAGCTAGAGTCTGAACCTCTCTAGCCAATGGGCGTCTAGAAGCTTGCAAGTGAGCTAGACTTCCCATGCTTCCCGCCTTCCTACTTAAAGCATCCGCTACAACATTCGCCTTCCCCGGATGATACAAGATAGTGATATCGTAGTCCTTTAGTAACTCCATCCATCTCCTCTGTCTTAAGTTCAAATCTTTCTGAGTAAAGACATACTGAAGGCTACGATGATCCGTATAGATCTCACACTTAACCCCATATAAATAGTGTCTCCATTGTTTTAATGCAAACACTACCGCGGCCAATTCCAAATCATGAGTGGGATAGTTACGTTCATGCACTTTTAATTGTCTTGAAGCATAAGCAATCACACTCTTCTCTTGAATTAGTACTGCACCCAAACCAGAATAGGATGCATCACAATAAACAATGAAGTTCTTACCCTCTACTGGCAAGGTAAGGATAGGTGCGGTAGTCAACAAAGTCTTGAGCTTCTGAAAGCTTTCCTCACATTCATCCGACCATACAAATGGGACATTCTGCTTAGTCAAGTTCGTCAATTGGGAAGCAATAGAAGAGAATCCCTTGACAAATCGGCGGTAATAGCTAGCTAACCCAACAAAGCTCCTTATTTCTGACACATTAGTGGGTCTTACCCAATTCTTCACTGTCTCAATCTTAGAAGGATCCACCATCACTCCATCCTTAGAAACCACGTTCCCCAAGAAGGACACCGCATCTAGCCAAAACTCACACTTAGAGAACTTGGCATAAAGCTTTTTCTCCCTCAACATTTCCAATACCATTCTCAAATGCTCTTCATGTTCCTTCTTGGTCTTTGAGTATACCAATATATCATCAATAAATACGATCACGAAGAGGTCCAAATATGACTTAAAAATCCCGTTCATCAAGCTCATGAACGCAGCAGGGGCATTCGTAAGACCAAAGGACATCACTACAAATTCGTAATGCCCATACCTCGTTCGAAAAGCAGTCTTTGGCACATCCGTTGCCCGTATTTTCAATTGATGATAACCGGATCTCAAGTCAATCTTAGAGAAGACACAAGCACCTTGTAACTGATCGAACAAATCATCAATGCGGGGAAGAGGATACTTGTTCTTTATGGTTACCTTGTTTAGTTGTCTGTAGTCTATACACATTCAAAAACTCGCATCCTTCTTCTTTACAAACAAAACCGGAGCACCCCAAGGGGATGCACTTGGTCTAATGAAGCCTTTGTTCAATAACTCTTGAAGTTGTGCTTTTAACGCTCTTAACTCCGCGGGAGGCATTCTATAAGGGGGTATAGAAATGGGGCGAGTACCGGGTTCAAGATCAATACAGAAGTCAATATCCCTATCCGGTGGCATACCAGGAAGATCTGCAGGGAACAAATCCAGAAACTCACGAACTACTGAAACTGACTCAATCGAAGGTACTTGGGTAGTGTCATCCTTGAGATGTGCCAAGAAAGCTAAAAACCATTTACTAATCATTTTCTTAGCACGAAGAAAGGAGACGATGCGGACCGGATTGGAAGTGTAGTCACCCTCCCACACTAACGGGTCTGTCCCAGGCTTGGCTAACGTCACCGTTTTAGCATTACAATCTAAGATTGCAAATTGCAGAGAAAGCAAAGTCATACCCAGAATCACGTCAAAATCATCCATTTCTAAGATAACCAAATCTACATAAGTGTTGCTCCCCACAAAGTTTACGAAACAAGACCTATATACCTTTTCAACTACCACAGACTCACCCACCGGAGTAGAGACACGAATAGGCATATCAAGTAATTCACAATGTAAATTTAGACCATTAGCAAATGAGGAAGATACATAAGAAAACGTGGATCCAGGATCAAACAATACAGAAGCCATGCAATCACAAACCAGAAGATTACCTGTGATGACAACATCAGATGCCTCCGCTTCAGACCGCCCAGGGAAAGCGTAACAATGGGCCCTATCGTTCGTCTGTCCGTTGCCCCTACCATGTTGTGATGTAGTGGCCCCAGTTTTCCCATTACCTCTGCCGTTTTGGTGACCACTATTACCTCGACCACCACGCCCTCCAGAAAAACGGCCTCTACCATGACCACCTCTACCTCTAGTTATTGGGGGTCTGTAACTTGGTCTGGGACAATTTCTCCTAGTATGTCCAATCTCCCCACATCCATAACATTCTTTGGAGTCGATCATATGCCCCTCGGAGAAGTGTTGATCGGTCTGAGGTGGTCCCCCAACTACAGTCTGTAGTGAAGACTGAATTGGTCGGACTGAGTAACTTCCCGAACCCTGTCCTCTAGTGTAAGAACCATTAAACTCACCTCCCTTTCGAAGCCTTTTTGATGTCGATGTTGTGGTGAAGTCGTCTGGCTTCACTCCTTCCACTTCTATCACAAAGTCTACCACCTCTTGGAAGGATTTTGCCGTTGCCGCTATCTGTAAGGCCGAAATCCGCAATTCTGACCTCAACCCCTTCACAAACCGGCGAATCCGCTCTTGAGGACTGAAACAGAGTTGAGTGGCATATCTGGATAGTGCATGAAACTTAGCCTCATAAGCATTAACCGACATCCTACCTTGCTCTAGGCTCAAGAACTCATCCCTTTTCCGATCCCTCAAAGTCCGAGGGATATACTTCTCCATAAACAAACTAGAAAATAAGGCCCAAGTCATAGGTGGTGCCTCTATTGGTTGACACTCGACATGTGACCGCCACCATATTTTGGCGTTCCCTTGAAACTGATAAGTCACAAACTCCACACCAAACCGTTCTACTATACCCATCTTGTGCAGTAGCTCGTGACAGTCAACCAGAAAATCATAAGCATCCTCAGATTCCGCACCCTTGAAGACTGGAGGTTTCAATTTCAAAAACTTACTGAAAAGTTCATGCTGATCATTTGTCATTATAGGCCCAGTAGTCAGACGTGGAAATGTGCCTATGTCCAATGGAACATCCATGCGGGGAGCCATAGTAGCCGCATGTTGTACTTCTGAAACCGGAGGTGTTGGCGCAGAAAACACTGGAGGTGCCTGACCTTGATCAGATAACCCGCTAAGATAAGCCAGAACCTGATTGATCATCTCTGGGGTAGGTTGGGGTGGCATTTCCTCATTTTGCACTTGTTCATTCACCCCATCCTCCCCCTCTCTTATCACTTCCTCAGTCGGTCGAGGAGTCACCGCCCTAGTATCAGATGGGCAAGGTGCTCGTCCTCTTCCCCTAGAGGACGTCCTCCCACGACCTCTACCACGGCCTCTTACCGCTGCTCTTCCTCGAGCTACAGCCCCAGTGGCTGGCTCAGACGCACCCTGTCCCGCCGGTGCTGGTGTTGGTGTTGGCGTAGTCGTTGCTCTAGTTCTGACCATCTGCGAAAGAGAGTGAAGATGGTCAGATACCAATTCGTATCGCCTAGATACCAATTGGACTCAAGTAGTAGCACGAAAGAAAGAATGAAAGAGTGAAATTTTTCCTAAAGTCTTATAGCCTCTCAAGGAAAAGTAAAGGCGTCCCCCTACCGTTCCTTAAGACTCTACTACACCTGTTCTTGTGTGATGAGACCAACGAACCTAATGCTCTGATACCAAGTTTTGTCACGACGCAAACCGGGTTGCGACTGGCACCCACACTTACCCTCCTATGTGAGAGAACCAACCAATCTAAACCTTAACATTTCAATATAATATAAACAGAAAGTAATGCGGAAGACTTAAACTCATAAATAATCAACTTCTATAACTCAAAAACTTATCATTATCCCCAGAATCTGGAAGTCATCATCACAAGAACATCTACTTTAAACTACTAATTCTAAGAGTTTCTAAGAAGCTAAAAATACATAAGAAGCTAGTCCATGCCGGAAGTTCAAGGCATCAAGACACGAAGGAGAAGATCCAGTCCAAGCTAGAAGCGTTAGCTCACCCTGAAGATCCGGTGTGACGAAGACTGGCTTGAGTTACTGTTGAGTCGAAGATGACGGCACGTTTGCTGCACTCCACAAATAACAAGAAGAAAAACATAAAAGTAGGGGTCAGTACAAAACACGAGTACTGAGTAGATATCATCGGCCAACTCAAAATAGGGAACAATATATATATCGATATTATCGTAAATCAACTATAAAACTCAACATGTAGCAACAACAAGTATTATAATCATCAATAAGTACCATCAAGTTCATCTATGAGGGCTCAAGCCTCTATACCATACTCATTTGGGAATCATGTTCATTAGATTGAGTATATTAACATCTCTCAAGATTCATTATCTTTATTTCTCTTGTGTCGGTACGTGACACTCCGCTCCCTCAATATTCATTAATCCTCTTGTGTCGGTACTTGACACTCCGATCCCCTAAATCTATGTGTTGGTTCGTGACACCCGATCCTCTAAATCTATGTGTCAGTTCGTGACACCCGATCCCCTAAATCTACATGTCGGTTCGTGACACCCGATCCCCTAATACTACGTGTCGGTTCGTGACACCCGATCCCCTAATACTACGTGTCGGTTCGTGACACCCGATCCCCTAATACTACGTGTCGGTTCGTGACACCCGATCCCCTAATTCTACGTGTCGGTTCGTGACACCCGATCCCCTAATTCTACGTGTCGGTTCATGACACCCGATCCCCTAATCTCCTTCCATCAATTCATCAAGCCTTCTTTCTTACCAAGGCATCATCAATCCCATTATTTTAGTTCATCAGGCCTTCTTTTATACCAAGGCCTCATTATTAACAAAGAGATTAAGATTTTGCAAGATTTGGGATTCAATAACTTCATCATGCTTATATAATCACAATTATATAATTACATTCATGCAAGCATACAATTAAGCACATAGCAGGGTTTACAATATTATCAATACATATCATTCTCTATTAAGAGTTTACTACGAATATCGTAAGAGAAACCATAACCTACCTCCACCGAAGAATTGGAATCAACAAGCAATCTCCCAAGCTTTGATATTCTTCTTCCTCGTTCGACTCTCTCTCTCTCAATCGATCAATCTATCTCTCGCTTTTCTTTTCTCTTTTCTTATTCAAAACCCTCTTTCTTTTACCCCAAATTAACATATAATTAAGAATAAAAGATGGCAATAATACCCCACTAATTAACTTAGGGTTACCTCTTTTAACCCCCAAGAATTTGAGTTATTAAAATAAATCCACGAAATCTATAATTAAGGAAAGAATAGTCCAAAAACGTCCCTTAAAACGTGTAAGGAAATCCGATTCTGCCTGGGATTTGCGCAACCTGTGACGGGCCGTCGTGCCTGCGACGGTCTGTCCTGCAGGTCATCGCAAAGTTCAGAGAATGGATTTTCACTGAAGTCTCCGTGACGGTCCGTCACGCCTGTGACGGTCCTTCCTGCCATTCCGTCACGAAGTTCAGAGAGTTGATTTTCAGTACCCAATTTCAGATTTTCTAAGTGTTTTGAAACGAGACCCTGCGACGGTCCGTCGTGCCCATGACGATCCGTCATGGGGTCCGACGCTTCTGCCAGTTTTTCCAGAAATAAAGTCTGCTGCTCAAAATGACTAAACGGGTTATAATGTGTCTTCAGTATTTTTAATTTTAAAAAGATATAGATTGTAATAAATCAATTTTTATTGTTGTGTAACAAGATTATCCAATAATTATCTTAATACATAAAACATATTGTGTTATAACTTATACATGTTAATGTCTAATGCGTATTATACGTATCTGATACATATTAATGGTCATAATACACTTATATAAAAATACTGCTATACACCCACTCTTTAGAAATTGTACATTACACAAATTAACACTTCATATGTCTGATACTTAATATCTATCACATAGTAATGTTTCAATATATAACTAAACACTTTACAAGCAATCTTTGCTTCTATAATACACCTATTTGATTGCAGTACTTAGAAATATTCTAAGTATTTTAGAAATAATAATGTAATACGAGTAATATATCCATCTTGAAAAAACAAATTAAAAACATTGGTCATAATACATTCATACCAATTAACACTACTTGTATCTTTTACGTAATAACTGGCACATGGTAATGTATCGATCTAAAACCAAACATCTTATTATGGACAACTATTACTAGTTTAATGTATCATTGAGGATTGCAATACTTAGCCATCTACTAAATCTTTTAGAAATAGTAATATATCATGAGTAATAAATCTGTCTCGAGCTTACAAATAAAAAAATCGACTACACAACGCAATACATATAATTCCATATCTTTCATTTTGAGATCTATTTACTCTGAAGTTAAAAGTTATAAACAATAATGTCATGCACAATCTTATGGATATGATTCATAAATATATAAAAATGGATACATGTAAAATCATCTAGTTTCTCTATTAATGTTATGTTCTTCTACTTTTCCCGTCTCTTTTACTTTGTAGAAGTATTGAGAGTTCAAATTTGACATTCAGTATACAAGTATATCGTCAATGTCAATAGAGGAGGAAAATGTCATAGAGACAACATTGACACGAAAGGAGAGTCTAAGAGTCGTAGAGAAGCTCAACAACTTCTTTAAACCACTAACGATGATTATCACAAGACTAGCAAAGATATTCATGATGTATATTCTCAAAAAAAAATTATAATTTTGAACAAAATATAAAATGCTTCAGTTAGTTGGGAGGAGAATTTTGAATCTCAAAATTTTCAACAATTTTGAATCAAAATTATAAAGATCTTCAATGAACTGGAGATAAATTTAAAATAAAAAAATTTCAAAAATATTAAATGAAAATTGAAAGGATCTTTGATGAACTTGAAGATTCACAAAAGGAAATATTTTGGCCAACAACAATTTCACTACTTTTGTGTCCTTTATAACTCACCTCGCTTACCCAAAATTTCGACAAAAGTTTTTGAATCAAATTTGAAAAGTTTTTTTATTCGGGAAGGAATTTGAAATTTTGATATTCTTCTTAATGTTTGGATTAGCCTCTGAATGATTGAATTTTTTAAGAAACATAAGCGTAACTTATGAGATCTTATTTGATTTCTAGATATTATTTCCTATTTTAGTGTAACAAGTAGATACTTTATCAAAATTAATGTATCTGGATAGTGAGTTTATGCATTAGGAAGGTACAATTTTTAATGAATTATTGTAATTAGAAAAATAATAGCGATATGATGTAATTTATTTCCTACATAATGAGATTTATATAGATTATATTTGTTTTTGTTTTTTTTTGAAAAATTGGCACGACATGACATCCCATTTTACTAAATTGGCAGCATATAGCCCTCTTTTAATTTTTTGACAAAAAAAAGGTCTTAAAAATTAAATTTTACAATTAGCAGCCCATGTATTGAAAATTTATTTTTTAATTAAATTAAGCAATTCTAGGGGATGGAAACATGGTGTCCTTTTTTTTATTTATCGAAAACTGGTTTCTTTTCTCCCTTTTTTTCTTTTCTTTTGAGTAGTTTTTCTTTTATTATGTAAATATTTATCCAATTCTTCTTTTTCATTACTTTAAATAAAAGATGATTTACTTTTGCTCATTAGTTTTACATATTTAGTTCTACTAAAATATTCGTTCGTAATGTCTATTTTTTAAATTTCTCTTTTAACTTTTTGATGGTTTGCTAATGTCTAGCAGTCAATTTCTCAATATGTTAGTGTATGTTCATTGTTCTCTCATAAATTTCTTTTATATATACTCTTGAGTGTTTTCTTGTCCAGATCATTAAAATTTCATGATTTGTGAAATTGAAGTTTTTCAACTCATCAGGACAATAGTTTTGCTTCTAGATTTGATTTTTTGGTATAAATTCTATGGGTAAAAAAAGGTTCAATAAAATTTTTGTAAAAAAATCGATACGATGATCTCGATATTATTAATCTCCACCAATAACTTAAAATTATACACAGGCAAATACACTTTGATCAATGTATATTGGGACCAATAAATACAACAATGAATACAAACAAATGTATACATACTATATTTACAGTACACATAAATGTGAACGTCTAAATAAATGAATTCAAAATACGTTCATATATAAATAATCGGCAATATTATTATAAAATTATAATCAATTCATAAATATTCTTTGAACGAAATATTTTGTTTACAAATAGAACCAATTTAATTCACTAGTTAACTAAACATATCACGTAATTATACCCACTATTTATTTTACAAGATTCATAATGTATGCATAATTATTTTTTGAGAATAACTAATACCTTGATATACTCTTATTTTTCTTATAAAATTTTACATTCTATTAGTATTAGTAATTGTGTTAACACCTCTCCAATCTTATGTATACTCATAATTCCATATTGTCTTATATTAATATTGGGATTGAAGTTTTATCAATCTTACAATGAAATTCAAATAAATTAATGGAAGTATTGTCATTTATATAATTTGATATTAATTAAATGAATCATTAAAATAAATATATTTTTTGAATTCGATGTATACGTGTAATATCATAGTATTGTGTATTAATATCCATGTTGAATTGGTAACAATGTCGACAACCTTGCACAATCAACACACTGTTATTTTATAAATGAAATAGAAAGTAATTTAAAGGTTTTTAGTTACCTCCCAAACGACGTCTTACTTAATGTCGTGGCATCACACAAGTTGCTTTGTTAGGCCACATTTTCTAGTTTACTACACAACAACTATATGGCTCTCTACTTCCTTGCGATTTGAGCAGTAGCGACTATTGACCCGTAGTATTTTCAAGCACTTGGACAAGTCTACAATGAGATAAAATTACCCGTTTCATCCCTTCGATGTCTCCTTTCAATTCCTTTAGTGCTTCATCCCGTTAAGTGACTTTTTGGAGAATAGTTGAAAGCTATTCATCAATGTGTTGTGTCTCGTGATCTTTAAGGGTTTTTTTTTATGATGAGGGATGTATTTATATTTTTGCTTGCACTGAACTTCAAATTTTTTCATCCTTTTTGCTATCTCGTTCGAATGAGTTTCAGTGCGGACATGAAGTCTTGTTCCACCTCTAAGTTCAACTTAGCTATGCCATCGAGCAGTGGCACTGCTGTTCTGCATGGTTTTTTAGCTAGGACACCAAGAATGAGATTATCAACAAGCCTCTTGGTTTTGAGGCTGAAACCTCGGTAGAATCAATCGGTTAGTATCATGTCAGATTTTTATGATTCGCACATTGAGTGATTAGCCCTTTAAATCTTATCCAAGATTTATGAATCCATTCACCCTCAATTTTTTTTAAGGTCAGGATTCTATCTCTCCATATCATTACCTCTAGAGTAAGTCATTCCATCCTGTTACTCACACTATAGCACTCATGATTTCTGGGGATCTAAAACAACAAACAAAACAAAACAAAACGTTAAATTAGTGGAAACTACACTACAAAGAACTAAAAAATTTTAAGTAACTACATCATCACGTGACACCACTCCCCGGCAATGGCGCCATTTTGATTCTCTGTGTTTTTTACAGCTCGTATCTATGACACTATCCTACAGACTGAGTGTCTACGAATTGAAGTTTGTTTATTAACCCAACCAACGGTTAGGGTCGTGTCCCAAGGGAGTGGTAGTAAATCTAGTAGACCGTTAAAATTTCATTCTCAATAATGATTGTTTAAGACATTTTCGAATATTAAAATTTAAAAAAATTAATTTGTGATGCCCAAGTTTCAAATATCAAAAAGAGATTTTGGTACAAGTATTAAAATAGCAAGAATTAAAGGGAAAATCAAATATAAAGGAAGGTTCTTGGGGTGTGATCGCTATATGTGAAGATAAAATTGGAGGGTACACACTTTCAGTAGTTAATTTCACAAAACAATAGTTACTAGGCTAATCTTTAGGTGAAAGCAAGTTCCCTCTCGGACAACTTACCCTATATCAAATGGGTTCCTCTTTGACAACTAATCATCTAGACAATCCATCATATGCCTTATCCACACTCGTTCTTTCGACATGAGTTCTTACATATGGTACAAGGGTTCACCCTGTCAGCTTGAACCTCATGTCGACCCTTTCTTTAGTAGATCATTCTAGTGGTCTTAGTTTCACGACCTCTCTCTCGAACAGGCTGAAAACACATGGTGGTTTTGTATTTTAAACTACATACCCATTAGATTAAACTACTACCACCCTAGGTGAAATTTCCATTAAAATGCAATCTAAGCTACAAGAAAACAAGACCCAAAAATTAATAGTCATAATTGCTATATCACACCCCAAGAATGGGGTGTTTTAGCCACACATGAAGAATTAAACAAATATGCTAAAAAATGATAATGAAATCAAGTAGGTATAAGAGATTAAACATTAAAAGTAGCAAATGAAGGTAAATGGAGAAGACCCTGTTCCAAAATCGAAAGAAGAACTTCTTTATTCAAGCTTCCACAAAAACTCTCCCCAAACCTGAAAGAGAAGTGAAGAACAAAAATATCAAGTGTACTATTTCACTCTCAAAATTTCTATATCTGAATTTCTATATCTAAATAATAAAAGAATTCAGCATTTATGGACTTTAGAATTGAGCTGGTGAATCCTTTCGGCGCAATTAGCTATGATTCGCCAAGTGATTTGGCGAATCGCCATTCGCTCAGTTCAGCGCAGCTTGCATATTGCCTTTCTTGTTTATGTGCTATGTATCAACGGGCAGAAATTTTCTGTGTTGCGTAACTGATCGGTGAAGCGCCGACTGCTCCTTTTCGTCACCTTTTGATCCACTTCTTTCAGGGCTTACTTGATGTAATAGAAGGAAAATTTTCACTTTTTTTAATGGATTGTCAAGTGTTCTTGGCGGTGCAAAATTTTGCATCTTCAGCTCGTTTTCTCCGTTTTACTTTCGTTTTGCACCTAAGTGTTTATGTTCCTACCAAATTCTCAAATTCCTAAAACTTAGGAATTTTTATCAGATACCAAGATAAAACAAACAATTGAGGACACTATTTCAATTCAATTAAGGTCCTATATGAGTCCAATTTGAGGAATCATCACACCTCTAATGCCTTGTATATGCTAAAAAAAACAAGTGGCAGAAGTTAACATTATTTTTCAATAGAATCATGATGACCATGTGAACCTCATATTTGTATATTCTAAGGAACACACATATTTTACTTGCAAAAATAACATTTAAATATAAAAAATAATAGTTTTAAAAAAATAATAAATTTTACATGTCAAGATTTTGCGTAAAATAATCTTCTATATAAGGAAATTCAGAAAAGTATATAAACACCACAAAATTCGATCTATGTAAGACCCCCAAAATGAGCTAGGGTGTCTAGAGCATAACATATTTGTCATAAATTTATAAGGTCCTAAAATGACTTATAATATGGTTTAGAAGTAGTGTGTAAAGTTTGATGTGATTTGGAAGTCCAACGTCAAGGGATGATCAATATGTTGGACGACTAGTCACCTACGTGCTTTATATATCTATACATGTTTATAATTGTATGGGATGAGATTATGAAGTCTTAATATGAGTTATAATAATGTTTATAGACAGTATATGGAGTCTCGTGAAGTTTGTAGGTCAAACGTCCAAGAACGTCAAAGATGTTCGAAAGTTAGCCCTTGAGACGTTCAAGTAAGTCTTTATGGGGCCTAGCATGTTTGGATGTGGTACGTGTATTTGTTTTGGGTGAAAATAATGTGGAATTCTAAAACTTTTTAAGGTTTATATTTACATTCGAAACGTACGGGTAGGCGTTCTTAAGGGCCCTGCAAAAGGGCCCCCAAGAAGGACACAGGGCTGTCGAGACACTGCCTTGGCACTATCAATCGACGAGACCAATGCACGCTCTGTGGGTTGACTGATGCCCCGTCGATTGGGAGGCGTCAATGTTCACTTAACCTGGGGAAGTCCTGGCCACTTGAAATCCACAGACCCAATCGACGGAGGGCTCTGAAAGGCCCATCGATGGACCAACGCCATTTCAATTGGGTTCGTTGATGGTGGCCTGCAACTGTTGCCTTGCTCATTGTTTTATTAAGGGGTGAATGGGAAATTCACCCCACGTCCTAACTTTGATGCATTTTATTTGTTAACCTATTTTAGGGTGTATATAATTAATCTAAAACGTGACCAACTCATCCCCAATCCCATTCACTCAAATTAAACCTTCTCTCCAAAACCAATTCTCTCTAGAAACCTCCGTTGTTGTTAAAGATCAACAACAGATTGTAGATTGGATTTTCATTGGTTATTCACCATGTTTTATATATTTTAAACTAGACAATGGTATGATGATCCTTCATCTCTAAGTAACCTTTCACTACGAAAGTCTTTGCAAAGTTTTTAAAGTTATTTTATGTTCAATCTTTCAATCTAGCCATGGGTTACTTCTCAAAACATCTTTAATATCTAAATAAAGATGAATTGATGTTAATGTATTGATTTTACCATTATTTTAATCCAATTGCATTATGAACCCATGTCCCTTCCGAAAATCATTTAGCCCTTGCATGGGCATTGTGATCATGGATTGTTAATGGCTGAATTGCTATTCTCTTACGTTGAAGTGCTTATACCTGCTGTTATTTATGTGAATCGATTATGTATTGATGATGAAGGATCCATGTGGGTAAATATATGAAGATTTGAACATGACTAATATATGTGTTTATGTGATCACTGAAATATGGACCTTTTAATGAATAAAAGTGGAAATCGATTATGTTGTGGTTCTTGTAGCTACTTCCCTAGGGTTATAAGTGGGTTCAATGATGATTATCAATATGGTATGATCAAAATAAATAAATCACGGTATTAATCGATCTAGGTGCTTCTAAGCTATCAAGTAGGAACTTGTGATGTTGACATTAGGATGGTTGTCATGTGATTCAATTACGGTGAATTGCCTTAGCTACTGCCTATATGTGTAAAATGATGATTATTAAGTACATTTGATGAAATGTGAATATATAACAATCGAATTGGTAAAGATCGATGTATGTCCTTCTAGCCAATAGACTATGAAAGAGTAATGTATATATTGTGATCTAGATTCTAAGATGAATAAAGCATGCTTACAACTTGTTTCCTATCTCTTTAGAAACGGATATAAATGTATATTCTTGATAAATATTGATTGATGAGCGAAAATAGGGAAGTTACTTGATGATTTATAACTCCCTATTTTCTACCATATATGTGATATAGTGTATTATGTTATAGTATGATCTTGTAGCGACTTCTACATGGTTTATTTTATGATTGAAGTACATATAGATACTGCCCTATATATGAATTGTTGATAAACAAGGTGTATTGATCAATGACTATCAAAGAGTGAGAAATTGGTAAGAATGCTTATCTCCTCTATCTTTCTTTATAGTAATGTTGATGAAGCCTTATTTGGCATTGTGTGGTGTGGTCCACTTATGGTCGTGGTGTTTACTTTATTTTCATTATATATGTGTTGACCATGGACTTAAAGGTAAATGGATGAATATATGAGTGTGTGGTTATGATGATTACACTATGTGAAGTCTATGCCTATTTTCCTATTCTAGTTGCGATATAGGTTGCATGACTATTGTATAGGTGTATTTATACTTATGTTACGGTGAAAATTAGGTGCTGCCATCGATAAGTTAAAATGGTTAAAGTATCCCTTACCTATGTACCCCTATGTGAATGCATGAATATCACAAGTTATGAGTCTTAAGTGTAATATGAAGTTGACTTGTCTCTTATGCTATTGAGTGTTGTGTGGTCTATACTTGAAAGTGTATATGGTGTTAAGAGGGTGTCTTACTCAATATGTTTTTCATATATATGATGTTAAGTATATGATATGATGAAGTACGAATGTGCATAGTGTCTTAGTGTGTTTATACGATAGGATTGCTCATATCGTTATACTTGTACACTTGTGCATTGTTATATAAACACGTGTGAAATTATGTGTGATGTGAAAGTTTTTCTCACATATAAATAAAAACACACATGAATCATGATCTAGTTAATAGAGGGGCCTTTAATGGTGTGCCCAAGATTACCCTAAAACTAGAAAGGTGCTTGAAAATGCTATAAGCATATGACGAATGAATATCCTAAGCCTATGTTTTATGAAAAATGTAATAAATGATTTTCAA
The DNA here is from genome assembly GCF_036512215.1 of Solanum lycopersicum. Lineage (NCBI taxonomy): Eukaryota > Viridiplantae > Streptophyta > Magnoliopsida > Solanales > Solanaceae > Solanum > Solanum lycopersicum. The sequence goes on along the minus strand of NC_090801.1, from coordinate 17,359,562 downwards.
ATAAAGGAACTTAGCTTAGCAACAAGTGAACTTGACAATGAGAGGTGTTGACATCCCTTGGAGGAAGATTCACCATTTTTTCCTTATAGAGTGTTGACTTCTATTAGAAGAATACTCACCTATGGATCCACATCAGGTGGTAACTTCCCTTTGAGGAAGGTTCACCCATGTTTTCTCATGAGAGGAGGCCCCAATTGCCAAAGGGCATGTTGATAGATTATACCTATCTCTTAGTTCCATAACTTTGCTTGCAACATAGTATCTACAAAGTGAATTAACTTAGGATGCTCGGATGTATGTTAATGTTCTACCTTGACTAGGTAGGATCACCTTCCATTGGTGTACAACACCAAATTCCATGTTTAGCACTCATGGTCTTAGTGTTGGTTAAGGCTATAGTTTCTCTAAACTAAAATGCATAATGGAAGTAAATGACTAGGATCCTAACTAGGATGACTTAAGGGAGGTTACTTAGGATAGGTGGAAGTAATGACCCCATCCAGACATTGCACAAGTAGCTCCTTAGGAAGTCCTAGGGAGGTGACCTAATGTGTATGACTATGTTATGCATGACATTGTAGTATCTATCTATTTTTTATGAATATGTGAATATTATGAGTCTACATGATTTGATCCCATCCTTATATGCACTATGTTGGTCGAAATGACTATATGATCAAGGTCTTGTATTGACATGAATGAAGTTGTCTTCACTTACTTGTTGATGTATAAAGTGTTAAGGCTTGTGGTATCATGAAGGATTTACTAAGTATATGTGAGGTTTTGGGGCTTCACATGTACGTTGCACTAGTAGATTTCAATTTGGATTATGAGTAAGGTATCATAAGGTTCTATGTGAAGTAAAATAAGTATATGTCCATAATGACTAGGAGTTCACTGTAATGTTCTTATAGTATTGGCTTAAATATGTCTATGTTGTACTATACTTCTTTGATGTATGTGTTGCCTTATGTAGATTGTATGTATGGTTTTCTTATGTCCTTAAGGTGATGCATTGCACCAAGTATCACTATAGGGTTACTTGGAAGGTTTATGAGTTAAAATAAAAAGGGTTCACTATTAAGGTAAACGAGCTCACTGTAATGTGACCTCAATTATGGCATAAATTCTATTTATGATCTTATGTAATGTTTGGCCTTTGAATATGTTTATATGAAGTATGTGAATGATATAAATGCTATTTGCTAAAGGTTTTATGAAGATTTCTCAAAAAGGCATGAAGTTTGATTTCAAGAAAATGTCCTGTTTAAATTGGTTGTCATACTTAGTGCATTCTTGTACTAATCCCATTCTTCTCTTGTCACGACCCAAATCCGGGCCGCGACTGACACCCACACTTACCCTCCTATGTGAGCGAACCAACCAATCTAAACCTTAACATTTCAATGTAATATCAACATAAAGTAATGCGGAAGACTTGAACTCAGTAAATAAATCAATAACTATTATTATTCCCAAAATCTGGAAGTCATCATCACAAGAGCATCTACGATCAAATGACTAAACTAAGAGTATTCTAAAAACTAAAAATACATAAGAAGCTAGTCCATGCCGGAAGTTCAAGGAATCAAGACTTGAAGAAGAAGATCCGGTCCAAGCTAGAAGCATTAGCTCACCCTGAATTTTCCGATGTAGTAAGACTGGCTTGAGTTACTGTTGAGTCGAAGATGACGGCATGTTTAATGCACTCCACAAATAAACAAGAAGAAACAATAAAAGTAGGGTTCAGTACAAAGCACGGGTACTGAGTAGATATCATCGGCCAACTCAAAATAGAAAACAGTATGTATTAAGCAATATCATAAAATCAACTAATATCCTTAGCATGCAGCATTTACAGTTACCATAACCCTTGGTTACAACACCAAGCACATCAATGAGGACTCACACCTCCTCATCCTACTCATTTGGGAATTTAGTTCATTAGATTGGATATATTAACATATTTCAAGATTCATTATCTTTATTCCCCTCGTGTCGGTACGTGACACTCCACTCCTCAATATACTATCCTGGTGTCGGAACGTGACACTCCGATCCTCATATACTATCCTGGTACCGGAACGTGGCACCCGATCCATATTCTATCCTGGTGTCGAAACGTGACACTCTGATCCTCATATACTATCCTGGTACCGGAACGTGGCACCCGATCCATATTCTATCCTGGTGTCGAAACGTGACACCCGATCCATATTCTATCCTGGTGTCGGAACGTGACACCCGATCCATATTCTATCCTCGTACCGGAACGTGGCACCCGATCCCCTAATCTCACCACTTTCATTCATCAAGCCTTCTTTTATACCAAGGCATCATCATTAACAAAGTAGATTAGGGTTTCTTTTCAAGATTTGGGATTCAATAGCTTCATCATGCTTATTTATTCACAATTACATAATCACATCATTCATGCAAGCATACAATTAAGCATATAGAAGGTTTACAATACTACTAACACATATCATTCGCTATTAAGAGTTTACTACGAATAGCATGAAAATAACCATAACCTACCTCCACCGAAGAGTTGAATCAAGCAAGAATTTTCCCATAGCTTTGTTTCTCCCTTCTCGTTCGATTCTCTCTCTCTTGTTCTTTCTATTTTCTTTATTCAAACCCTCTTTCTTTTACCCTAATTAGTATATAATTAAGAATAAAAGATGGCAATAATACCCCATTAATTAACTTAGGGTTACCTCTTTTAACCCCTCAAGAATTTTTGTTATTAATATAACCCCACGAAATCTATAATTAAGGAAAAAATAGTCCAAAAACGTCCCTTAAAACTTCACCAGAAATCCGACTCTGCCTGGGATTTGCGCAACCTGTGACGGGCCGTCGTGCCTGCGACGGTCCGTCCTGCAGGTCGTCGCAAAGTTCAGAGAATGGATTTTCACTGAAGTCTCCGTGACGGTCCGTCACGCCTGTGACGGTCCGTCCTGCCATTCCGTCACGAAGTTCAGAGAGTCGATTTTCAGTACCCAATTTCAGATTTTCTAAGTGTTTTGAAATGAGACCCGTCGACGGTCCGTCGTGCCCATGACGGATCGTCGTTTGGTCCGTCGCCTCAGCCTGTTTTTCCAGAATTGAAGTTTGTTGCTCAAAACGACTAAACAGGTAGTTACAATAGATACCAATTTACCCATCGTTCGTCCCCGAACGATCAAAAGAAGGAAAATAAGGGCGAAAAGGAGTACCTGAATCTGTAAACAGATGTGGGTATTTTTCTCGCATATCCGCCTCTTTCTCCCAAGTGGCTTATTCAACGGGTCGATTCTTCCATTGCACCTTGATGGATGCAATCTCTCTTGACCTCAACTTGCGAACTTCTCTATCTAAAATAGCAACAGGCTCCTCCTCATAAGACAAGTTCTCATCAAGCAAAACTGAATCCCAACGGATAATGTAGTTCCCATCCCCATGGTATCTTTTCAACATCGACACATGGAATACCGGATGCACTCCGGACAGCCCTGGAGGAAAGGCTAACTCATAAGCTACCTCTCCTACTTGCTTAAGTACTTCAAATGGTCCAATGTACCTTGGACTTAGTTTACCCCTTTTACCAAACCGCATCACCCCTTTCAGTGGTGAAACGATCAACAAGACTTGTTTACCCTCCATGAACTCTAAGTCTCTAACTTTTCGATCTGCATATTCTTTTTGTCTACTTTGCGCCGCTAGAAGCTTTTCTTGAATAGACTTCACTTTTTCTATCGAATCCCTCAAAAGGTCTGTACCCCAAGGCCTAACCTCAAATGCGTCAAACCAACCAATGGGAGACCTACATCTCCTACCATACAATGCTTCGAATGGAGCCATATCAATGCTTGAGTGATAGCTATTATTGTATGAAAACTCCGCTAAGGGTAGGAAGCTATCCCAATGACCACCAAACTCTATCACACACGCACGAAGCATATCCTCCAACACTTGAATCATTCGCTCAGACTGACCATCGGTCTGAGGATGGAACGCAGTACTAAGGTCCAACCTAGTACCCAATTCCGCATGCAATGTTTTCCAAAACTTAGAAGTAAACTGCGTACCTCTATCTGATATGATGGATAGTGGAACCCCATGCAATCGCACCACTTCCGAGATGTAAAGTTTGGCTAACTTTTCTGCATTGTAAGTCACCTTGACCGGAATGAAATGAGCAGATTTAGTTAACCTATCAACAATCACCCAAATGGAGTCATACTTACCCATTGTTTTCGGAAGACCAACCACAAAATCCATTGCAATTCTTTCCCACTTCCATTCCGGAATGGGCATTCTCTGAAGTGTTCCTCCGGGCCTTTGGTGTTCATACTTTACTTGTTGACAGTTTGGACATTTGGCAATAAAATCCACAATGTCACGCTTCATTCTACTCCACCAAAAGTGTTGCTTTAGGTCACGATACATCTTGGTTGCGCCCGGATGTATAGAAAACCTTGAACTATGAGCCTCTGTCAGAATAGTGTTGATCAAACCATCGACGCGGGGTACACATACCCTTCCCTTGATCCTCAAAACACCTTCCTCATCAATTTGTGCTTCCTTAGCCTCTCCTCGCAATACCTTATCTTGAATTCTGCAAAGTTTCTCATCATCAGACTGTCTTCCCTTAATCTTGTCAAGAAAGGAAGATCTTGCTTCCACAGAAGCCAACAACCCTCCCTTCTCATTTACTTCTAATCTCGTCAAGTCATTAGCAAGAGTCTGAACCTCTCTAGCCAATGGGCGTCTAGAAGCTTGCAAGTGAGCTAGACTTCCCATGCTTCCCGCCTTCCTACTTAAAGCATCCGCTACAACATTCGCCTTCCCCGGATGATACAAGATAGTGATATCGTAGTCCTTTAGTAACTCCATCCATCTCCTCTGTCTTAAGTTCAAATCTTCCTGAGTAAAGACATACTGAAGGCTACGGTGATCCTATAGATCTCACACTTAACCCCATATAAATAGTGTCTCCATTGTTTTAATGCAAACACTACCGCGGCCAATTCCAAATCATGAGTGGGATAGTTACGTTCATGCACTTTTAATTGTCTTGAAGCATAAGCAATCACACTCTTCTCTTGCATTAGTACTGCACCCAAACCAGAATAGGATGCATCACAATAAACAATGAAGTTCTTACCCTCTACTGGCAAGGTAAGGATAGGTGCGGTAGTCAACAAAGTCTTGAGCTTCTGAAAGCTTTCCTCACATTTATCCGACCATAAAAATGGGACATTCTGCTTAGTCAAGTTCGTCAATTGGGAAGCGATAGAAGAGAATCCCTTGACGAACCGGCGGTAGTAGCTAGCTAACCCAACAAAGCTCCTTATTTCTGACACATTAGTAGGTCTTACCCAATTCTTCACTGTCTCAATCTTAGAAGGATCCACCATCACTCCATCCTTAGAAACAACGTGTCCCAAGAAGGACACTGCATCTAGCCAAAACTCACACTTAGAGAACTTGGCATAAAGCTTTTTCTCCCTTAACATTTCCAATACCATTCTCAAATGCTCTTCATATTCCTTCTTGCTCTTTGAGTATACCAATATATCATCAATAAATACGATCACGAAGAGGTCCAAATATGGCTTAAAAATCCCGTTCATCAAGCTCATGAACGCAGCAGGGGCATTCGTAAGACCAAAGGACATCACTACAAATTCGTAATGTCCATACCTCGTTCGAAAAGCAGTCTTTGGCACATCCGTTGCCCGTATTTTCAATTGATGATAACCGGATCTCAAGTCAATCTTAGAGAAGACACAAGCACCTTGTAACTGATCGAACAAGTCATCAATGCGGGGAAGAGGATACTTGTTCTTTATGGTTACCTTGTTTAGTTGTCTGTAGTCTATACACATTCGAAAACTCCCATCCTTCTTCTTTATAAACAAAACCGGAGCACCCCAAGGGGATGCACTTGGTCTAATGAAGCCTTTGTTCAATAACTCTTGAAGTTGTGCCTTTAACTCTCTTAACTCTGCGGGAGCCATTCTATAAGGGGGTATAGAAATGGGGCGTGTGCCCGGTTTGAGATCGATACAGAAGTCAATATCCCTATCTGGTGGCATACCAGGAAGATCTGCAGGGAACACATCCAGAAACTCACGAACTACTGAAACCGACTCAATCGAAGGTACTTGGGTAGTGTCATCCTTGAGATGTGCCAAGAAAGCTAAACACCCTTTACTAACCATTTTCTTAGCACGAAGAAAGGAGATGATACGTACCGGATTGGAAGTGTAGTAACCCTCCCACACTAACGGGTCTGTCCCAGGCTTGGCTAGCGTCACCGTTTTTGCATTACAATCCAAGATTGCAAATTGCGGAGAAAGCCAAGTCATACCCAGAATCACATCAAAATCATCCATTTCTAAGATAACCAAATCTACATAAGTGTTGCTCCCCACAAAGTTTACCAAACAAGACCTATATACCTTTTCAACTACCACAGACTCACCCACCGGTGTAGAGACACGAATAGGCATATCAAGTAATTCACAATGTAAATTTAGACCATTAGCAAATGAGGAAGATACATAAGAAAATGTGGATCCAGTATCAAACAATACAGAAGCCATGAAATCACAAACCAAAAGATTACCTGTGATGACAACATCAGATGCCTCCGCTTCAGACCGCCCAGGGAAAGCGTAACAATGGGCCCTATTAATCATCTGTCCGTTGCCCCTACCTTGTGGTGATGTAGTGGCTCCAGTTTGCCCATCACCTCGACCGTTTTGGTGACCACCATTTCCTCGACCACCACGTCCTCCAGAATAACGGCCTCTGCCATGACCACCTCTACCTCTAACATTTGGAGGTCTGTAACTCTGTTTTGGACAATATCTCTTAATATGTCCAATCTCCCCACATCCATAGCACTCTCTGGGTTCATGCATAGGTCTCTCAGAGAAGTGTTGACCGGTCGGAGGTGGACCCCCAACTACAGTCTGTAGTGAAGACTGAATGGGTCGAACTGCGTAACTTCCCGAACCCTATCCTTTAGTGTAAGAACCATTAAACTCACCTCCCTTTCGGAACCTTTTTTGATGTCGATGTTGTGGTGAAGTCGTCTGGCTTCACTCCTTCCACTTATATCACAAAGTCTACCACTTCTTGGAAGGATTTTGCCGTTGCCGCTATCTGTAAGGCCGAAATCCGCAATTCTGACCTCAACCCCTTCACAAACCGGCGAATCCGCTCTTGAGGACTGAAACAAAGTTGAGTGGCATATCTGGATAGTGCACGAAACTTAGCCTCATAAGCATTAACCGACATCCTACCTTGCTCTAGGCTCAAGAACTCATCCCTTTTCCTATCCCTCAAAGTCCGGGGGATATACTTCTCCATAAACAAACTAGAGAATGAGGCCCAAGTCATAGGTGGTGCCTCTATTGGCTGACACTCGATATGTGACCGCCACCACATTTTGGCGTTCCCTTGAAACTGATAAGTCACAAACTCCACACCAAACCGTTCTACTATACCCATCTTGTGTAATAGCTCGTGACAGTCAACCAGAAAATCATAAGCATCCTCCGATTCAGCACCCTTGAAGACCGGAGGTTTCAATTTCAAGAACTTACTGAAAAGTTCATGCTGATCATTTGTCATTATAGGCCCAGTAGTCAGACGTGGAAATGTGCCTATGTCCAATGGAACATCCATGCGGGGAGCCATAGTAGCCGCATGTTGTACTTCTGAAACCGGAGGTGTTGGCGCAGAAAACACTGGAGGTGCCTGACCTTGATCAGATAACCCGCTAAGATAAGCCAGAACCTGATTGATCATCTCTGGGGTAGGTTGGGGTGGCATTTCCTCATTTTGCACTTGTTCAGTTTCCCCATCCTCCCCTTCTCTTATTACTTCCTCAGTCGGTGGAGGAGTCACTGCCCTAGTATCAGATGGGCTAGGTGTTCGTCCTCTTCCCCTAGAGGACGTCCTCCCATGACCTCTTCCACGGCCCCTCGCCGCTGTTCTTCCTCGAGCCACAGCCCAGTGGCTGGCTCAGTTGTTTCTTGTCTGGCCGGTGTTGGTGTTGACGTAGTCGTTGCTCTAGTTCTAACCATCTGCGAAAGAGAGTGAAGATGGTCAGATACCAATTCGTATCGCCTAGATACCAATTGGACTCAAGTAGTAGCACGAAAGAAAGAATGAAAGAGTGAAATTTTCCTAAAGTCTTATAGCCTCTCAAGGAAAAGTAAAGGCGTCCCCCTACCGTTCCTTAAGACTATACTAGACCTGTTCTTGTGTGATGAGACCAACGAACCTAATGCTCTGATACCAAGTTTGTCACGACCCAAATCCGGGCCGCAACTGGCACCCACACTTACCCTCCTATGTGAGCGAACCAACCAATCTAAACCTTAACATTTCAATGTAATATCAACATAAAGTAATGCGGAAGACTTGAACTCAGTAAATAAATCAATAACTATTATTATTCCCAAAATCTGGAAGTCATCATCACAAGAACATCTACGATCAAATGACTAAACTAAGAGTATTCTAAAAACTAAAAATACATAAGAAGCTAGTCCATGCCGGAAGTTCAAGGCATCAAGACTTGAAGAAGAAGATCCGGTCCAAGCTAGAAACATTAGCTCACCCTGAATTTTCCGATGTAGTAAGACTGGCTTGAGTTACTGTTGAGTCGAAGATGACGGCACGTTTGGTGCACTCCACAAATAAACAAGAAGAAACAATAAAAGTAGGGGTCAGTACAAAGCACGGGTACTGAGTAGATATCATCGGCCAACTCAAAATAGAAAACAGTATGTATTAAGCAATATCATAAAATCAACTAATATCCTTAGCATGCAGCATTTACAGTTACCATAACCCTTGGTTACAACACCAAGCACATCAATGAGGACTCACACCTCCTCATCCTACTCATTTGGGAATTTAGTTCATTAGATTGGATATATTAACATATTTCAAGATTCATTATCTTTATTCCCCTCGTGTCGGTACGTGACACTCCGCTCCTCAATATACTATCCTGGTGTCGGAACGTGACACTCCGATCCTCATATACTATCCTGGTACCGGAACGTGGCACCCGATCCATATTCTATCCTGGTATCGGAACGTGACAGTCCGATCCTCATATACTATCCTGGTACCGGAACGTGGCACCCGATCCATATTCTATCCTGGTGTCGAAACGTGACACCCGATCCATATTCTATCCTGGTGTCGGAACGTGACACCCGATCCATATTCTATCCTGGTAACGGAACGTGGCACCCGATCCCCTAATCTCACCACTTTCGTTCATCAAGCCTTCTTTTATACCAAGGCATCATCATTAACAAAGTAGATTAGGGTTTCTTTTCAAGATTTGGGATTCAATAGCTTCATCATGCTTATTTATTCACAATTACATAATCACATCATTCATGCAAGCATACAATTAAGCATATAGAAGGTTTACAATACTACTAACACATATCATTGGCTATTAAGAGTTTACTACGAATAGCATGAAAATAACCATAACCTACCTCCACCGAAGAGTTGAATCAAGCAACAATTTTCCCAAAGCTTTGTTTCTCCCTTCTCGTTCGATTCTCTCTCTCTTGTTCTTTCTATTTTCTTTATTCAAACCCTCTTTCTTTTACCCTAATTAGTATATAATTAAGAATAAAAGATGGCAATAATACCCCACTAATTAACTTAGGGTTACCTCTTTTAACCCCTCAAGAATTTTAGTTATTAATATAACCCCACGAAATCTATAATTAAGGAAAGAATAGTCCGAAAACGTCCCTTAAAACTTCACCAGAAATCCGACTCTGCCTGGGATTTGCGCAACCTGTGACGGGCCGTCGTGCCTGCGACGGTCCGTCCTGCAGGTCGTGGCAAAGTTCAGAGAATGGATTTTCACTGAAGTCTCCGTGACGGTCTGTCACGCCTGTGACGGTCCGTCCTGCCATTCCGTCACGAAGTTCAGAGAGTCGATTTTCAGTACCCAATTTCAGATTTTCTAAGTGTTTTGAAACGAGACCCTGCGACGGTCCGTCGTGCCCATGAAGGATCGTCGTTTGGTCCGTCGCCTCAGCCTGTTTTTCCAGAATTGAAGTTTGTTGCTCAAAACGACTAAACAGATCGTTACATCTCTACTTTTTACACAAAATGTAGGTCATGGATACTTAAAGAATGTCTTTAATGGTGAAGATCTTGAAAGATAATTCCCATGATCAATGAAAGGAATCCTTAAGTCCAAGGATTTCCTATGTTAAGTAAGTGTATAAATTTGTACTTATGTTTTATGTCTTAAGGGTCGTGTCTCTAATATACTCTAATGTTGTTAAGTCTAATATGGAAAAGAGGATTAAGGTCTAAATATGTATTATGACTTATGTTTTATATATATGTGAAGTAAAGTTTCTAGCATATGATGTGCTATGAAAAGTTTTAAATTTTCCGCTAAATTTTCTATGATAATGCGGTGAATGATAATTATGGTCTTGTATAAGACCTCCGAGAGATCAAGTACGCGATGTTACTTCTAGGGGGTGCTCCCCGGATGTGATAAATGTGGTATCAGAGAATGAGGTCTTAAAAGTGGTCTTGGGTCAAAGAAGTCTCATATTGCCACGTCTAGTAGAGTTTTTTATCATTGGTGGTGAGTCGTTACACATCAAATGGTACGGGAGCCTATATGACGAGAGAATTTCCCTCCTTCAACATTCTCATATAGTTTCATAGAATCTAACTCTATAAGATCTCTCTCTCTTATTTTCGTTTTTGGTGGTCTTTTAGATGTGATTGCTTGGATAAGATTGTTATCTATGGTTGAGATATAAAATGTGAGTTTAAATTCTTAACTTGATTTTATGGTTGGATGAGTATGTGTGAAGGTAAATTTGGCATGTTTTGATGGTGTTATGTCATGTATGGCTAAGTATGAGATTTATGTGAAATAGCATGTTATGCTGATAAATGTATGTCGTGATATAGTTAAAGCATGTTAGAAGTTATTATTGTTGACATTAGTTTCTTTTGGAATAATGTGTTACTATATGGTTTTGCATGATGGTAGCCTTATATGATGATTTGAGCTTGAAATGCTTAGTGATACCTATCGAAGCATGCTACCTTATACATATGTGCTTAAAAGTGTTCAATGTTTTCCCTTTATTTATGTGTGGTCCTTGATAAGTTGCCTAGAATGGATTGGAGTTCCTCGTGTAGACTTGATCCTATGTGTGAAGGTAGTATGTTGGTCTTGGTAGGGTGATGATGTGGGTTTTTGTGACATAGAAGTCACTCTATTGTAATGTCCTAATAAAAAGAAGAATTTTATGCCTAAGTATCCTCTATTGTTTCCCGTGATGTTGTATGACCTTGGTGTTTATTGTATTGTATAAAAACCTTATGTAGTTAAATGAGATGACCTAACTTGATAATTGGGGATAAATCGCCTAGGTGCTAAAGTTTAGAATACCTTGGTTGACTTGTTGTACTTCCTTCTAAAGTTATAATCACTTCTAAGTGATGAAAATGAAGATTATTCACTTAAGATTCTCTTAAAAATTAGTTTAAGTTGCTCTTAGTTGGGTTTTACCCTAAGTGGGGGATGGTGATGGAGTAGTAAGCTTGTAGACATTTTATACATTTTCCATCTATTTTACTTGAGCTTGAAACTAATGAATCCTTAGTAACCTTGTGCATGAATCGATTTTTACATAAAGTATGAATTGCATGAACTTTATATGTTTGGCGTGCATTGATTGACATTACCTTAGGGATATTTTTAAGATTCCAAAGTGCATGAAGGGAAATTTTGATAAAATCCATGTTTTCTCATGTGTATTGTACATCTCACACCACACCTTTTATGAATTTAGGCAAAACTTTTGCAGAAGTACCTAAATGAAGCGTTACCTTAGATTTTAGGTAACACTTGAAAGTGTTGCCTTATCAGCTACGTTTAAAAGCGTAGCCTGAAAGGTAAAATGGTCACGGTTTTAAGTTCCTCAATAGCAACATTTATATCTCATTCAACTTCACTTTTAAGTGTTGCCTTAGCTTTCTTATTGACCACAATTCGTACGTATGGCCTTTTCTATCTAACATATGACAACAATTTTAAATTGTTGTCTTTTCTATATAATGTATGACAACACTTTGAAGTGTAGTCCTTGCCTATGTGATTAACATAATTTACAGTCCTAAGGATACACTTTTAAGTGTGGTCATATCATTTTGGCTATAAAATATATGCTACAATTTCTAATTAAAAACCACCAATATTATTTTACAATAAATAATTTCAAACATTAAATTGGCTCATAAGTAATCAAATACATAGATTTGCAATAAACCTCAAAACATTGTACGTCTTTTGTACTTACACATACTTATACAACAATATTCAAAATACGTGTACACAATTGTTCAAAAATTAATAGTATAATAGTTCAAAAACTCTTCATAATCAACTTCAATGAGATTAAATTTACTTGTAGAGACCTTTCAAATTTGATCACCTCTGTTTCCCTACACATTTAGAATTTACAACAAATAATATTGCAAGAAAAGTAGATGTTAAGGATGGGTCAACTACTAGTTGAGTTGATTTGAAAAAGACATCAAAAGTAGAGCAATAATATGAATCCTAGATGTTAAAGATAAGCATGAAACGTTAATAAAACAATAACTATACATCCTCAATATTCATCTTCATTTCAAAACCTGATTGATTTCCGAATTCCATATTTACAAATTTCTAGTCTTCAAATTTTCATATTCCAAATTCTAGATTCCACATTTCCAGATTCCAAATTTCAAATTTCCAAATTTTCTGGTTCCAACTTTTCCAGATTCCAACATTACCATTTAAAAGGTCCTTTGTGGTCTGGAAAGTATGAAAACTAAAAGACATTTGGATTTTAGATTCAGTTTGGCTACCTAAACCATCTTAGAATGTGGACGGTACACCACATAAAGAACATGCCCACAAACAACTTTATATCTTGTCCTACCTCTATTAATTTCACAGACGAGAGACGATAAATATCAAAAACAACATATAAAACAGCCAAATATTTAAAAAAAAAATTAAAGAGTATTTCCATGTCATATTCGTATAATTCATACATCAAATTTAATCACACCATTTGGAGCACACAACTGTGGGACCTAAATTAAACTTCCACCATATTGTATCAAAATTCACAAAGGTATAAATTGTCAACCAATTTATACCTTTGTGGTCCTTTGTGGTCTGGAGAGTACAATATTGAGGTATAAATTGTCAACCAATGAAAAGTAGTGACCTTTGGAGGGGATTCATTGTAGTATGTTTGCTACTATAAGCAAGGGTGTGACACAGTGGATCATACTTCATTCATGGTCAATTATTTTATCATTAAAGACATATATCACTTGCTCAACACCGCATTTCCATATATTAAGTGGCCTACCCAGTGGACAGAAATGTGAATCTTCTAAGAGTTAACTAATCAATGTGAATTTTTCAATTGTATTCATATATACATAAAAGCTAACAGTAATGCTAATGTTTTGTCAAAGCAAAGTGACAGACAAAATACAGAAAGAAGTGAAGTAAGAAGCAGTTATGTGTGAAATTCGGCTGTTAAATAGGTAAGTGGGATTCATGTTTGAAGAAGTTGTCAACCTTTTTAGGTTGCTTTTATTTATACTTACTATTTAGTTCAAAACAAAGGCACGCCTTTTAAAAGAACTTGTGACCACTTACCAACTTCTTTCAACTTTCTATGTTTTGCAGAATTGTTGTTCTATTTTCAAGGGACCAAATTCACTTGGTCTCCTCACCTAAAGTCATACCCACTTCTTTCCACTTTCCATGTTTTGCAGAATTGTTGTTCTATTTTCAAGGGACCAAATTCACTTGGTCTCCTCACCTAAAGTCATACAACCACTTTACTTTTGTCCTTTTAGTTTCTACAATTTTACTTACGTGTTCAAAGTTTTCACACTATCCGAGCATTTTAACATGAAACACAAGATGAGATTAAATACCTAGATCGAATCAGGTTAAGTAAGTCGTTTTTAAAGATATAACAAGAATTTCAAAATTATATTTCAAAGTTTGATGAGAAGGAGGTTGGGACACATAGTAGGGCACACAGGTTTCTACTTTAATTCTACCTTAACACATGATTTAGCTTTCTCTTTTGTTTTTTTAGATTTGGTTGCTTCTTTTGCTTTTAGCTTTGTCTTTAGTAACTTCACCTTGACTTTGGCTAATATTAGATATCTTTACATAGTTAGTGTGTTTGATATTTAGAGATCTTTACATAGTTAGTAATGAAGAGAGTCTACGCTAGCTCGTACAATATTTCAAAAAAAGGGAACCTGATTGAGGAAGTTGACATTGTCTGACTTCCTTCCTTACAGTGCATTATGAAAGAAACTTTTCAGTTGCACCCTCCAACTCCTCTTTTGGTACCTGGAAAAATAGAGGATGATGTTGAGGTGTGTGGCTACACTGTCCCTAACGGTTCAAAAGTGTTGATTAATGTGTAGGAAATCGGCCGGGACACAACTATATGGGAGGTCCCTTTGGTATTTAATCATGATTAATGTGTACAGTAGGATGATTAAACCTCTAAAGACAGCGACCGTGAAGTTTGAATTTCTTATGAATAAATATTGTATGCTTAGAGTTAATGTTTGCATCAATATGCAACATATCTAAAGTCAACATTTCAGCAGGAAGGGGACATTGGGGATAACAACAAGCACAATTCTGTATATACTTCCCAAATAGCTCCCAATTTCGGTCAACATCATTTTAAGTGTTTCTGCAGATATAAACTAGAAAAAGACACCATTGATAACAATTTTTTTGACAGGTCACTTTGCAAAAAATATATAAAATGTCACTACTAATCATGGACTGTTGGATGGAGCCAAAACTACACATACAAATCAGCAACCAAATCTACTATGTGTACTCAAAATAACTATGATGATATTGTGCAAGATAAAACTAACAACCAACAAGAATAACTAGACAAAATTGAGGAAAAAACAGGTGAGATAACGAACCAAGTAAATACCTTTTGAAGAATCCAATCATGAGTTGACCCTGAAGAATGTGGAATTTTTTTGCCTCTTACAGCTTGTGCGCTACTTGGATCAATAGGTGAAACAAGATTAGATCCCACAACCCCTAGTATATCTTAAACATTCAATCCAGGGTTGTTTTGCAGCAACTGGCTAAAAAGATATCGCATTTCTACTCTCATTTCATTCATTTTTTCATTCATTTCTTCGTTCAGAGAACTGATTTCATTAGCATACTTTTTTTAGCCTGTTAATTTCTTCATCTTCTTTTAGAGAACTTTTTGTCACTGATTTGCCATAACACCTAAGTCGGCCAGGTTGTTTCTTTCCAAACACTTCCCTAAAGGCATCATCCGCCGTTTCCCCAGAATTTTGATGAGTTTGAAGTTAAGTCTGTTGCATAAAATTAAAATCCATAATTATCAGTAAGAACTATTTAAACTCTCCACAATAAATAAGATATATGTCTCAATTAAATTCACCAATAATCCTTTTTAAGAAACCTACTATTGCAATTTGGGTATCCGCCTAATTTCCTCTTTGTAAGACTTGCAATCAACATTTCAGGCTGTGATGGTTCTTCATTTTTTTCATTTGTTGTACTCTACAAATAATATCAAATGAAATTTAAAAAATATTTGTGTTTTATGAAAAGTATGTAAAGATTAAATTCATATGTCTTCTAAGTATTACAAATTTCACGCATACTCTTGCAAAATTAATTGGTCCCATTCAATGCCTTCAATGTTGTTTTTTCCAGTTTTAAGAATTCATTTAAGCTATGGCCTGTAATTAAATAAATAAGAGATGTTTAAATCGATAAATAATAAAATAAAAGAATATATATGATGCAAAATATGTCAAATAATAGAATTGCACTATTTTAGCTTTACTTGAATAGTTGGGTGTTTCCAATACTTGATCAACTGGCAGAATTAAGCTTCTGGAATGTCTTTAGGACGTTTCGCTACCATTTCCTCAACAATACTATTAATATCAAAAAACTCTCTTTAATTTTTTGTTGTGTCGCCTCCAAGCTTCACGAAGACTAGTCATCACCCACTTCTTTCCTTCTACCGGAATTAGGAATTTGGACTATACAAAATAAAATATATTTATCTTTATTAGTAAAAAACAATGAAAAATGCAATTTAAAAATTGATTGGTCTTACATTTATATATTCTCACATGCGCTTTTTAATATCTTTTGGCACGATGTGCCAACTAATGTACATCAAGCTGATGAATCTAGGATTTCTTGCAATTGCTCTGATAAAATTTCTTAATTCTAAAACTATCTTATCGGTTGGTGCCACTGCTTGTCCTTCATAAAATTTCACTTCATCCCTTTCTTCAAAGTTCTTGCATGAATATTCTTACATGTTGTTTTTCCTCGAACATTTTGTTGCTCTGATATCCATATAAGATAGGAAATAAGAAATTTCTCCATAATGATGATAAATCTTATAAGACTTAAAACATACCTTTTGTACTACAATCAATATAAACTTCCTCGTCAACTGCATCCTCTCAGATTTCTACTTCATCCTCAATAGCATCCAATCCTTTATTATGGAGATGAATAGAAAGAGTAGGTGTATACTCAACTTCAGCAACTGTGTGGTTGATCTAATTTATTTCATCGCCTATGACTATCCCTTGTTGCTTCTTAAACTGACCAAGACTAGTAGGTGGTATGACTGACTTCTTCTTTACATGTTTCTTGGTTTGTTGATCATGATTAATAACATGTTCTTTCAGTATCTCTTGGTCTTTCAGAAAGTGTTCAACACTAGTGGTATGTTGGACCAACTTCCTCTTCACATGTTTCAAGTTTAATAGATCATGAATTCCATGTTGTTCCTCTCCATTACCTAGTGTTGACCCGGTCACGTAGAGAAGAAGTAACATTTTCATTGGAAAACATTTAGAACCTGAAATTGGGCATAGGCAGTTTAAATCCTTTCTCTTGAATGGACTCTCCAGATATAAATGACCTTGATTTGTTCTATCCTTTCTTAACATATATTTGCAGTACTAAGTTCTTCCCTGGGAGATGACTGAATCACTGATTCAAGTCCAACAAATTTACTTTTTCCTTGTCGTGGGAAGAAATCCTCGGATTTCTTTCTTTTAAGTGTTGTTGGTAGGTGCTCTTTCATAACTTTATTATTGCGTTCATTTGCAACATTTTCTCTCTTAATCTTAAATTTATTGACCAATTCAGCACTTGAGCGGTATTTCATATTAGCATCCAGATTCTTCAATGTACTTTGAGCTTTGTTAGGATTCGTACCCTTTTTCTTTAGTATTGCTGATGATTAATTTTTCTTGCTCTTTTCTTGTATTAAGTAGACCTACAAAATAATAATCAAAAAAATTAAGTGACAAGAATCTTCATAGTGGTATATTACAAATATTGAATAGTGTTTTGTTTCAAATACAAACATATTGGTAGATGAAATCCTGGCAGTCATACTTCCCTTCCACATAATGGTTTTCATACTTTCCTTCTACATGTCATGCTTTTCAAGTTTCACCTTACATATCTTGATAATTCTTTACCTCACTCATTCATATACTCATTCAAAAACGAGAAGTTATACATAAGGATATACAACAATTGTTATAACTGTTGCACTGTCTTTGTCAGTAGAAGTTTAAAACTTAGCTTCTTTTGATACGACTTCTGATGATGTATCAGTTTTCATAAGTAAAAAATTGGATCTTGTTTCAAGGTGATATTAACCTAGGACTGCAAAAGTATTTCTCTACTTATGTCTCATACTTGTGAAATTTTTTTTCATATATTCGTCCAACAGTTGTTCAACTTTCAAAGGTTGTAGTAAATATTTAAAAAAGTTATAAGCAAGGCTGCCGCCACAAAGAAAAAAGCCAATTCAGTGTTTCAAGCAATCAGATATTTCCAATAAGTCAATTGGTTCAATTGATAGTAAATGATATCTTTTTCTTCTCCCAGTAAGTAGCAATGTAACCTTCAGATACAGATAAGCCAACAAGGTTCTGAAATGCAAGAATACTTTTCTCATAAGCAAAGGACATTCAACCTTAGTACCAATAAGAGAGGACAACAAGAATCAACATAACCAAATACATGTTTTCCAGCTTAATATCAATAACAACATAGAAAAAACTTGACAATACCAAGTAGTTTGATAATTGTACAAGAAATACTACAGAGCTCACAGTTCTGCCTGTAATGTCCACCAGCTGATAATAATAGGAAACAAATAAGTCCACTAGTTGATAACATTGATTTTCCTGTTATCTCTTACCTAGCATAATATCCAACAGACCATCAACACAATAAACACTGCAAAGTATAACTAAAAGTAGCTTACTCATACTTGCTAGCTGCTAACCTTCTGCATTATATGTCTTTATTATCTCAATATTTAGGTATAAACAAAAGAACCCCACAACGAGTAAATAATGCTTTTGGTAAACTCCATGATTTGTGGTCAATTTGAAACACAAGATAAATACATAGTCTGAAATGTTACCGTAAAGTGGAGAAAAGTGCATTACATTATTCACTTGCACTGTTGTTTCAGTAGTAGTGTCTTCAACTGAAACACAGATTGGAACTGCAATGGTCACATAAGTCTATGAGCAAAAGCACCAATGAACCCTGTCTAATGTACAAAACTGAAAATATTCCACATATCTATATCATAGTAAAAATCAAGGGAAAAAGGCAACAAAATACTTAAATATTGTAGCGATCTAATCTGCAAATGCACATATTACTTATCTTAATGTGTTTGTAGCAAAAAAAGAACAATCAAAAAACAAAACAGTAAGTGAGCACCACATAGTCATCACAAAAATAATGAAACTCGTGGTGTGTCGTCTTCAAACTCTTCATCAGACTCATCTTCAAGCTCATCCTCAGACTCATCTT